>NC_134687.1:60091602-60391602 GCF_050947455.1 Rhinoderma darwinii
GACCTCACCGGTGAGTCACCTAATGTAAATGTTTATTCTGCCTCTAATCAGTATTGTAGTCACTGTGTGATCTGCAGCGAGATGATGGTGGTATGATATTTTTTTGTGAAACAGCATCTCTCAGCATATCCTTACCATTGTTCGGGCCATGCTGGGAGCTGTAGTTTTACGCCGTACAAACCTATACAGCAGAGATTGCACTAAATTGAGCTGTAGTTGTTCTGATGTTGTATATATGTACTGATCTTGGTTCTGATGCTGTATGTAAGTACTGAGCTTTGTTCTGGTGCTGTATATACGTATGAGATTGGTTTTGGTGCTGTGTATATATGTAATGAGTTTTGTTCTGGTGCTGTATATATGTACTGAGCTTGGTTGTAGTGCTGTATTTATGTACTGAGGTTGGTTCTGGTGCTGTATTTATGTACTGAGGTTGGTTCTGGTGCTGTATATATGTCAGAGCTTTGTGCTAGTGCTGTATTTATGTACTGAGCTTGGTTCTAGCGCTGTATTTATGTACCGAGCTTGTTTCTGGTACTGTATATATGTCAGAGTTTGTTCTGGTGCGGTATATATGTACTGAGCTTTGTTCTTGTGCTGTATATATGTACTGATCTTGGTTGTGGTACTGTATTTATGAACTGGGCTTGGTTGTGGTACTGTATATATGTCAGAGCTTGGTTCTGGATCTAGTTTATATAGGATATACTTATAAAAACAAAATTACAGGGCAGATGGAATTGTTCTCAATTAGTTGTATATTTAATGGGAATCTGTCAGGTAGTTTTAACCCCTTGAACTGCCTCAATGTAGTAATACATGACCTGACAATATTTCCAAACATTCCCTTGTATGTTTTTTTCAGATGCAGCAAAATCCTTAAAATCCACTTTTAAAACGGCTCACACTATATGCTAATTACTCATTAGAGGGTAATGGGGTGGTGCCGCTATCCTGAAGAGTCACATAGTCCGGCCTCCAAACCCACCTTTCTATGTTTGAGTGATATCTCCCTGGCTGATACAACTTTCTCGGATGCGCCATTGCCTTGTAGCACTATACACAAGGGGGGCTGTGTGGCACTATACACAAAGGGGGGCTGTGTGGCACTATAGTGAGGTTGGTGGTTTAAGTGGCTTGTGATATAAGTAGAGTTATAAAACCGGATTGTGTTGCTGTATTTCTGTGTTTGTGAATCTGTGTGAGAACTTAATTGATTGCTGGCAAATAGAAGATAGCAAAAACTGACAGAATTTAAAAACTTTTTTTTTTCCCTTGCACATTCCTTCCAGCTGAGCAGCTGACTAGGGAGAGGTTTTAACTGGACACAGGTGGTATAAATTAGCATGCAGAACTCATTTTGAGCTGGCTCTGTCTGAGCTTGGTGCTTGAAGTGGCTTGTGATATAAGTGGAGTTATAAAACCGGAGTTAAAAAGAGGAGTTAAAGCCCCAGTAAGTACTCTTCTTTTCTTTTACTTTGTCAATTGTTCACTGTTTTGTTTTAACTGGGATAATGGATAGAAAGATCTGAGGTTTTCTTCAGTGCACAGTTTGCCATATGTATGCACGACTGGAGCCAGAGTTCCAGGGTGAATACCTCTGTGGCAGATGTGAGCAAGTTGATCACCTGGAAGCATTAGAGATCTGGAGGAGTAGAATGCAACACTGAGGGCGATAGACAATCTTGAGTGGAGCATGCTGATCACTGAGCAATCAGTTAGTGGGGTAGAACTGGAGGGTGAAGACATGGGTGAGCAGGATCAGGTAAGTAGATAGGTTAATGTAGAAAGGGGTCAAAGAATAGGAAGGCCAATCCTGTTTCTGACATTCCAAGCAGCAGCAGCCAATTCAGTTTGGAAAATATGATGACAACATTTTTACATCCAATACCCCGACCTGACACACATCGTAGTCACCAAAGGGATGTTCACCATCACCAGGTCCAGCACCTAAACAACCAGGTTCACTCGTACCTGGACTGTGCCCTTTCTCCGTCAGAAATCCTGATCCCAGACCCCATGGACTTCTGGGTCAGCAGATTGGATCATTGGCAAGAACTGGCCCAGTTTGCCATGGGTGTACTGTCTTGTCCACCCTCCAGTGTAGCGTCAGAGAGGGTATTCAGCGCAGCAGGGGGCTTCGTCACCCCTAAGCGAACAATATTGTCCGCCAACAGCTTGGAAAATCTCACGTTTCTGAAAATGAATCAAGCGTGGATCGGTGAGGATTTTAAAACCCCTGTGACTGATGCCACTGATTAGATCTGACATTGCTGCTGCCGCCTGCTACTGCCGCCTGCTACTACGGGATTCTGTCCTGTCCACTCTTTTTTTAATGTGCCGCTGTTGGTGCTGCTACTACTTCTACCACCAATCCACCCCCAGTGCCGTCTGCTACAAGCAGGCCTGCCCCACCATAGGGCTTTGTCCTGTGACTGTCCAGTCTCTTTTAATGTGCTGCTACTACTACTACTACCACCACCCTTGCTGTCCGTTGGCTACCTCTACTACCACCAATACACCTCCACTGCCGTCTGCTACAAGCAGGCCTGAGGCCTGCCACACCACAGGGCTTTGTCCTGTGACTGTCCAGTCTCTTTTAATGTGCTGCTACTACTACTACCACCCTTGCTGTCTGTTGGCTGCCTCTACTACTACCAATACACCTCCACTGCCGTCTGCTACAAGCAGGCCTGCCCCACCACAGGGCTTTGTCCTGTGACTGTCCAGTCTCTTTTAATGTGCTGCTACTACTACTACCACCCTTGCTGTCTGTTGGCTACCTCTACTACCACCAATACACCTCCACTGCCGTCTGCTACAAGTAGTACCACGTCCACCACCACCACAACCACCACCACCACCCGAGCTTGCCCCTTGTCTGGTAGGCTTTTTTCGGGAGCCTACACCAGTAGCATCAGTGTCGCCGTCACCGGCTCCTGAGCTGACCCTACCGCTGCAACGTTTTGCAGATTGACTTCTGCCCCTACCTCGGCTTGGCTGTTTATCACGGCCAGTGCCGCCACTACTACCCTCCTCCTCTGACGCCGTCATCACCTCGTCACCTGGTTCCCACGTCCTGTCTAAAACAACATCATCATAGCCCTCCTCATCATCCCCGCCAATTCTGTCACTGTGTTGTGAATGTGATGTGACATCATGGCGGGCTCTATGCCCCCCCTCATTACTGCGTCTGCCACCATGGCTACCACCAACACCCCCACTACCACAGCTATGCATCTCGGACACCGCTTCCACCTCCACCACCGCCGCAACACACTCCGTTGGCTGACTCGTGGAAAACAAATCATCATCACTTTGTTGTTCAGTATCTTCCTTCGCACCCGAGGAGATGTCTCTTAGGACTCTCAGGAAAGATGGCTTCCCGCTAGGAAGGGGGAGTGAAGATATAGATGATGGAATGGAAACGCTAGAAATACCCATATTACTACTGTCACTGTGCCAAGGAACTGTAGAGGATCTGGAATCCAACGAAACCTGGCTTGAAGCCAGATCTTCAGAGTCTTCCTGCTGAGATGACCGCGAGCCAGCCAACCAGTCCACAATGGCCGTATTGTCTAAAGTAACCCGCCCACCGGAGGAGATGGACAAGTCTGGCTTGCTGATACTGCTACTACTATCAGCAGGCACATGGCTGCTGATATTAGTGGAACTGGGCACATGTCTTGTGCCACAAATGCTGGTACTGGGTCTGGCACCAACAGATCCAACATTTGGACTGGAAGATGACATGGCATGGGTGTTTTTTCCTCTACCCCGTCCTTTCACAACCTTTTTTTTACCAGACATTTCACTGCTGGAGTGCAGCAAGTTGAATCAAAACCCCGGGGATGAGCCCCTTCTAAAAGCGTATTCAGACACTGGCTTGGCAAATGGCAATGAATGAGAATTTCTATCAGCCACGCCGCGGCGCACTCAGGGAATGCTGGGCGTTGTAGTACTACAAAGGCTGCCTCAGCTGCCTGTATTGCAAGTTGAATGCAACGGGGATGAGCCCCTTCTAAAAGCGTATTCACACACTGGCTTGGCAAATGGCAATGAATGAGAATTTCTATCAGCCACGCCGCGGTGCACTCAGGGAATGCTGGGCGTTGTAATACTACAAAGGCTGCCTGTATTGCAAGTTGGATTGTTATGTTAACGGCCGGGGATGAGCCCCTTCTAAAAGCTTATTCACACACTGGCTTGGCAAATGGAGAATTTGTATTGCAATTTGGATGTTGAGAGTAGACTCCCGCTGTAGTGGATGAGCCCCTTCGATTGCTGGATTCCTGGTTTTTAGATTCCTAAAGCTTTCCCTAACTGCACAGATATGCTATCCCTACAGCTCCTGTCTGTAAAATGGCCGCTGAGCTCCGTGCATAGACTTTTATTGCAGGCTTGAGCCCGCCCCTATGCTGCCTCCCGATTGGCTGGCAGAGCCATTTGCAAGGCATTATGGGGTAGCCTGATGTCAGGTGATATTGTGAAATCCTCCATTTTACATCTAACATGTGGCAGGCGCCAAAATGTAGCCGGGTTCGGTCAAAACGGGTTCGGCCGAACCCGGTGAAGTTCGGATTCGCTGCGAACCGAACTTTTCCCGATGTTCGGACCGAAACCGGGTTCGGTTGTCCCGGTTCGCTCATCTCTAATTGTGAGGAGGTTGAAACCTTGTGGATGGAGTTTCAAAGGGAGGTAAACACTGAAAAAATTACTTTTGGTGTAATCTATAGATCCCCCAATATAACAGAGGAGATGCAAGTTCAGCTATATAAACAGATGGAGTGGGCTGCACAGGCTGGTACTGTAGTTATAATGGGAGATTTTAATTACCGGGATATTAATTGGTGTCGTGGTTCGGCTTGGACTGCAAAGGGGAGACATTTCCTCAACCTGTTGCAGGAAAATTTTATGGGCCAGTTTGTGGAAGACCCGACTAGAGGTGAAGCTCTTGGATCTGGTCATTTCTAATAATGCAGAACTTGTTGGGAATGTCAATGTTCGTGAAAACCTCGGTAACAGTGATCATAATATAGTTATATTTTACATATACTGTAAAACACAAACACAGGTTGGGAGGGCAAAAACACTTAATTTTAAGAAGGCCAATTTCCCCAGGATGAGGGCTGCAATTCAGGATATAGACTGGGAAGAACTAATGTCAAATAATGGTACAAATGATAAATTGGAGACTTTCAAATCTACTTTGGGTAATTATACTGAAAAATTTATTCCTATAGATAACAAGTATAAACTACTAAAATTAAACCCCACATGGCTTACACCTTCTGTAAAAAGGGCAATACATGACAAAAAAAGGGCATTTGTAGAATACAAATCTGAGGGTACAGCTGTAGCCTTTGTAAAATATAAAGAGCTTAATAAAATCTGTAAAAAGGTAATAAAATCAGCAAAAATACAAAATGAAAGGAAGGTGGCCAACGATAGTAAAACAAATCCCAAAAAATTCTTCAAGCATATAAATGCAAAAAAGCCAAGGTCTGAACATGTAGAACCCCTAGATAGTGGTAACGGGGAGTTGGTCACAGGGGATCAAGAGAAGGCAGAGTTACTAAATGGGTTCTTCCGCTCTGTATATACAACAGAAGAAAGAGCAGCTGATGTCGCCGGTGCCAGTGCTGTTAATATATCAGTTGATATACTGAATTGGATGAATGTAGATATAGTGAAAGCTAAATTAAATAAAATAAACGTACACAAGGCCCCGGGACCAGATGGGTTACACCCTATAGTTCTTAAGGTGCTTAGTTCAGTGATTTCTGTCCCCCTCTTCATAATATTTAGAGATTCTCTCGTAACTGGTATAGTGCCAAGGGACTGGCGCAGGGCAAATGTGGTGCCTATTTTCAAAAAGGGCTCTAGATCTTCGCCGGGTAATTATAGACCAGTAAGCTTAACATCAATTTGTGGGGAAAAGGTTTGAGGGGCTATTGAGGGACTATATACAGAATTATGTGACAATAAATAGTATAAGTGACAGCCAGCACGGTTTTACTAAGGATAGAAGCTGTCAAACCAACCTGATTTGTTTTTATGAAGAGGTGAGCAGAAGCCTAGACAGAGGGGCCACTGTGGATATAGTGTTTTTGGACTTTGCAAAGGCATTTGACACTGTCCCTCATAGACGTCTAATGTGTAAATTAAGGACTATAGGTTTAGAAAGTATAGTTTGTAATTGGATTGAGAATTGGCTCAAGGACCGTATCCAGAGAGTTGTGGTCAATGATTCCTACTCTGAATGGTATTAGCTCCTATGTGTAGAAATTTTTTACTTCCCCTTTCCCATCCCTTGTTTGAACTTGATGGACATGTGTCTTTTTTCAACCGTACAAACTATGTAATTATAAATACAAAGACTGAACCGGTTAAGTAACGGGTTAGGTGCCACTATAAGGTATTTTATGCACCTCCACTATGTATGATAGGCAAGCTTCACATATACTGAGCAAACTTATTAGAACCAAAAAGCCAAAAAACCACAAGAGTAATGAAAAAATACAAATAGTTTATTAGGACATACAACACAACGATTGCGAATATTAAAATACTAGGAGATCTAAAAGGAACAGTGTGGGATATGACACCAGTGAATTTAGTGTGTCCTACGATGATAGTTTACCATAGCATGGTTGTACATGACAAATGATCATAATTATATCGAAAGGATCTCAGTGATGTAAAGGACATATATAAAACAGTCAATCGAAATTACACTGAATGTAATTGAATACAGGCACATTTGGTACATCATTCATTAGGTATAAGAGAGGTGCCCGGGGTCATAGGGTTATAAACCCTGTATTACCCAGATGGAAATGAGTGTAAAGGAGACCGTCATAAACAGATACAACCAGCCAGAGGGAAAGAAATTGAGTAGAAGTTAAGGATACAAGTAGGTCCACAAGGGCTCCACTAGAAATATAACAGATTTATATGGTAGGCTTACCCATTAGAATAGAAGTGTGTGTTCCCACACTGCGGCCTGCAGTGATAGCGCCCCGACGCGCGTTTCGCCAAACTGGCTTCCTCAGGGGATAATGTATAACCATGTTGCATTGTATAAGCATATATATAGCGTTCAAATAAATGGTGAATCACTAAATTCCGGTGTGTGTTGCTTATTGCCGGTCCACGGCGCATGCGCGGGAGTTCGGCTTGAGCCGCGAGATCCCGTCCATCTGTCGTCACGCTCGTGCCGCGCATGCGCGCCACCAGGGACGCGTATCCCTGGAGACGAGGCAGGCGCGGCACGAGCGTGAAGACGACAGAAAGCCGGGCGAGGCTCCCAGACCCATCCACGCATGCGCAACCCCGGAAATAGACGATGTATGTATAAGTGTATTCCAACTATAATCCCATTCAAGAAAGGTTAGCTGGTAAATATTATATTGTGTCCCCAGTATACTGACTACAGAAGGGAGAAATGGGAGAAACTGAAAAGGAAGAGAGAAAAAAGAAGAAAGAAGAGAAAAAGAGAAAGAGAAGAAAGAAGAAAACAAACAGAGAACATAGACGGAACAAAGCATGGTGAGTAAATGAAAAATGTGTATTACAAGCTGTTATCACAGACAATATTATTATAAAAATGATGAAGACATGATAATACAATAGGGTAAATACAAAGGTATCACTGTTTAATCCAAAGTATAAAGAATTATAGACAAAAACAAAGTAGAAGATAATGTTGGAGTCGTAAAACATAAAAACCGGCGAGATGGAGTAAATAATGAGTAAAACTATCAAACTCATTAAATAAGTGAACTCATGAAAAAGTGTTAGGACATGAAAAAATCATGATTGAAGAGTACATACCAGATTGATTACTGGCAATAAAAAACATGAAAAAAATAGAGACAGAAAAGTGTAGATAGATTAGAAACATAAGACCAGAGGAGACAAAAAGAGACAGAAAAGAGGAGGGAAGAGGGGGGGAAGGGGAGGGGGAGGGGGGATAAGAAAGATTCAAAAACATAATTGGCCACATAGGAGGTGAAATAAAAGATCATGAAAAATCATGAATGGAGGACGCGAGCCAATGTGGATGCTGGCGATAAGTGACAATAATGGAAGAGGCAATGACAAGTAAAATATACATAGGACCGAAAAAAGGGCAAGGAAAATCAGACAGAACAAGTTGCCCCCATTTTGTGAAAAAAGGGGGGGAGGGGGGGATCATTTGGAAAGGAACATGGGAGCAAACTTGTGTGATGGCACCCTCAGCCAGATATTTCTGGAGGACAGCCGGACCTTGGTACCTGGAGAAAACTGGGGAGGCTCTCTTCTCCTTGTGTCTGCCTTACGTTTCATGCGGTCCACGGCCAGCAGAATGGAGGATCGGGTCTGCTGCCAGATCTGCAGGATGTCCCTAAAAGCAGAATCAGCAGTGGACACCTCGGACATAGCGGATACCGGGAGAGGAATTTGTGGGTGTTGGCCACAGACAATAAAGAATGGTGTAGTTATTGTGGACTAGCTAGTTTGATTATTGTATGAGAACTCGGCCCAAAGGAGATGCTGCACTGAGTCATCATGCTGCTTGGAAATTAAGAGTTGTAGGTAGTTCTCCATGATCTGATTGATCCTCTCGACTTTACCATTGGACTGGGGATGGTAGGCTGAGGAAAAGTCCAACTTTACATTGAAAAGTTTACAGAGGGCTCTCCATAACCTGGAGGGGAACTGAACCCCCCGATTAGACACGATATGCCAAGGCAAGCCGTGCAGGCGGAAGATGTGTTGGATAAAGAGATTGGCCAATCAAGCAGCAGAAGGTAGACCGGTCAGCGGAACGAAGTGAGCCATCTTTGAAAATCAGTCCACCACCACCCAGGCCACACTGCATCTAGCAGAGGGAGGCAGATCAGTAACAAAGTCCATTGTATATGCTGCCAGGGAGCATCGGGCACAGGCAGTGGTTGCAGCAGGCCAGCAGGTTTGAAATGAGCAACCATGTTAGCTGCGCACACTGAGCAGGCCGAAACAAAATCCATGATGTCCTTGGGCAGCGAGGGCCACCAGAAATGACGGGCAATGAGGTCTCGGTTCTTATGGGTACCCGCGTTACCTGCCAGTTTGGAGCTGTGGCCCCAGCGGAGGATTCTCCCTCTGCCTGCCAGGCACACATGTAACACATGCTGCAGTGTCTTTTCTATTTTTAGATTCCATTCTAGTGTGCGGGACACTGTTCACTGATGAAACAACACGTCATCATAATATAGAAATGGTGGCCGACAGATTAGACTGTTACAGATTATGTGTTTGATGTTTTGAACATAGATAATTCCTATACAATGGTGTGATGAATGATTGCAGATACGTACGTTGTTTTGCCGGCATTGAAAGTGTTAAGATTGTGAGACTAGAAGCTGTGAGTAGTGAGTATGAGTAGGCTGACTGGGTGCAGTCTGCAGGGCTGATGAGACAAAGGGATTACAATATTTCACTGATAGATATATATATATATATATATATATATATATATATATATATATATCAGTAATGTCTACAAACTTAAATAAATTTCTTATCTTTGCGCATGCGCTGTTGTTTATAAAAGTTACGATATTTATGTGTTATGATGTGATCAGATTTAATGTGTTTTGATGTTAATTCAGATGTATTAAACTATAGATACTGTGAGACACGGGGTTTTGAAAATGTATGTGCCCCCACCGTTCCCTATTTTTATATACAGTTTATTGGTTTGCAGTAATTAATGTTATCAGATATAATATTTTCTGTTTTATTGAATAACTATCTACAATTGTTTTGTTTTTATTTCACACATGAGTTATGTCATTGTAAAGATAAATGTATTTTCGTCAGGAAAAAGTCATTTTGGTTTCAGGCTGTTGTACATTACAGGGGGTTAAACTAGTGCCCGACTTTGTTTTGTTGAGATGTAGTTTTGAACTCTGCTACATTATTTTCGCAGAGTCCACAAAGGGGGGAATGGTGAAGGAACTGATGAGGTACAATTTTGGTTTGTTTTGAATTAATTAATTTGGTTTCAGGAGATCTACAAAATGTGTATGAGACCCCAATGAGTAATCCAGATTAAATGTGTATGAGAGTAACCTAAATGTTGAGGTTTTTCTGTGTAGATGGTTCCAGATCTTTCCAGAACGGTGAATATGGCACTGGGTATGCTGTGCTGTAGTCTCCATCCAATATGAGGTAGTGTGTAAAAGACCATCCCCCTCCAGCAAATTTAGACAGGAGGCGAGGTGACGTCACTCACAGATGAGCCTTTACAGATTTAGATGGGGGAGAAGACAAAACAAAAATTGTCTGAACATTGTTTATTTTATGCCAGATTTCAGTAATATATTTTTATTTGTTTTTGTATTAATCAAGTATTTGCAGAACCTGATAAAATTCAGATTCTCAAAGTTTTCTGGATTATCAGATGAGTGTGGAGAAGTGTATAATATTTGGTTTTATTTTAGAGAATGAAGACGCCATCCCTTTGAGATGTTGAATCTATATGTGACATGGGTTTTTTAATGTAAATTTGTAATGTAGAAATACTTGATCATATACAGTATGTACAAGCCAGGATACGAGGCACAAGGTAAATCATCCAGAAACCACTCTCACCTTCTAATGCATCTCAAGGAGTGGAGCTGGAGGTGCTCGCTGAGGCTGTAACCTGGCAAAAGGTAAGACGGCCGACATTTACACTGGCCCTAGGTACGCTTTTGGCATCACCCACAATTATGGTCCCATTGGTAGTAGGAACTTTATTGGATCATCGGATAAGCCAATTGAGAGAGCGAGAGACGACAGAACTGACAATAAGGGTATGTGCAGCCAGGTGTCAGTAAATTGGCTTGTCCCTGGATACAATAATGTCACCACTAGGTTTGTAGCAGCCTGCATGATGTGCGCACGGCATGACATAGGTAAAATAGCAAAGGTACCTGTGAAAAGTGCAGCCCGGCCAGATTACCCATCCCAGCGACTGCAGAACATACAACTACCCGAGGTAGAAGTGTATGACAATGTGCTCGTGTGTGTAGACCTGTTCTCAGGGAGGTCTGAAGCCCGGCTAGTACCTTCCCCACTGCAGACGTTGTGTGTAGTGACAGGGGAACAGTGTTATCCCAAGTATTGACCTGATGTTTGTACAATGATAAGATGTCAGCAGTTCTCCAGATGTTATCCCAAAGTTAGTTTGTTTAATAACTGTATTTAAGAAGTGTTGTGGGAATATTAAATACTGAGGTTAAGTTTTATGTAAAGTTCTAGACCAGCGTGCCTTAGCATTGAACTATTAGAGGCGTCAGATAAAAGGTACAGAAGCGGAATATTCCCATTCGAAAACATTTTTATTTGTTTATTTTTGTTGTTGTTGTGAAAGGGAAATTTTAGAGCAGAGAATTCTGTGCAGTGTATATGTGTATGTATAGATATATATAAAGAAGAAGAATCAGTTTGTAGGTATCAGTTTTAGTTACTGACCCGTGTGAACGTTTAACATAAATCTGTTATTGTTAATGTTTTTCTTCAAGTTAATTATCTGATTAAGATCAATTACTGATTAGGCTATGAAAAGCTTGTTCTTCACAGGAAGAGTCCAACTGGGAGCGAAAGGCGTGAGAACCAGATTCTGACAGAATGTGGACGGATAAAGGAAGGTAAACCGGTAGCGCCCAATGCATTCTTGATAACACTTGTATTGATGGTGTATGACCTCACATATGCCCCAAGACTGCAAGGATCGACGTGGTAAGATCTATTTGGTATGTCCCAGGCTTTACAGCTGTTGCTGCTAAATTCTGTTAGAGCTGTTTGATTTGTCTACAGAACAGTCCTGGCAGACCGGTGCCAACCTTATCATACCCGCCTCCCACGAAGAGAACCAACCTTGAGAGGCCTTCCCAGGTAGAACGAACCAGATTAGAGTAAGAAAAAATTGGTTTGAGTCACTTGTCAGATAAACATGTGGAATCTGTGTCTATTTCTGTGAGGTGGAGATGTTCCAGGCAATCAGCTGAGATCAAGGTGCAAATCCTGCTGAAAAAGTATCACCAAGTGCAAATGAAATGTATCCAGTAATCACACATCTTCTAGGTGCCCTGTCCATTATAACAGATAAGTTTTTTTTCCTTATATAAAGGTGTTTGATGTCATTTAAGGGCCTGACATTATTGTATGTACATAGAACGACGTTTATAATGTCTGCAGATGATGTTATCACCAGATTAGTATTTATTTTAACAATTGACAAGAGTTGGGGGTCCCCAGCAAGTGCCAGTAAATATGAACTAAAATACTTTTAACACGATGAACTCCATCACTGAGATGCGGCAGGCGCAGCCTGAGCCAGTACAACGCGTTTATCATGAACTGACGGCAGTGTCACAATTCTAAGCAGCCGCCCAGACAAGTAACTTACCGGAGGAAGATGACAGATGCGGAGGGTTGGTGGTAGTCACGATACAACTCCACTACTCCGTCTACGTGGGATCTCACCCCAGGCTCACAGCATGAGGTGCTGTGTACAGCCCGGTGACGTATACTGAAGAAGACGGTGTCGGACAGATGAGAAGGACCAAACCAAGTCCTGATGACATCAGCAAAGATCAAAGTAAAGACCAAAGACCTGAGTGAATCCGTCAGCAGTATCAAGTGTTTTGATAAGTAAGTGGCTAGGAGGGGGTAATAATAACTCCCCCACTGGACACCAACGTAGTCTGACTCCACAATTGTGTGGGTTACCCTGAGGGTGACAGTCAGTGAAGAGCAGAAGACAGGAGAAGAAGAGGACGATGATGTACAGGACTGGCAATGAACTGATGGGACCCGAAACCTGAGGGTGATAGCATGAGATTGGTGATAGCATTATGTTATTAGTTGAGGACCTATTGTTTATATTGTCTGAGGTTTATAATTATAATGTGTGTAAATATGCCACGGTGCTGCAAATTACAATCTGAGGAGTTTTATGTGAAGGTGTGAGGTGAAGGTCACTGTGCTGCCCATGAACTGTTATATCTTAAGGGGTAAAAGTCCCATTAGGACAGTAAGTGACAGTGCGACAATTATTACCATTAACAAAAATGTAGACTGGATTAATTATATATATATATATTACAACCAGCAGCGGTTTGTAGATTATACCAAGACAACCATCCTGTATCCTGAGGAGAATAGGGAAAGTTAGGACCACTCCGACACCTTGGAAGTCCAGGTACAAAGGGGGGTTACTCATCAGGAGTAGCTCGTCTCAAGCTGGTGAAGAAATCCAAAACCCCTACCCGCCTGGTTCGAGTGGTCAGTGGTAGGTTGCTAGGCAAGACTCAGGGATAGAGTAATAATATTTTTAGGGGGGACTGTCAGGGATCATTACCATGTATATTGTTTGAAAAATATTATCCTTGCATATATGTATATATATTTCAGTTCTTTGTGTAATATACTGATATATAATAAGTTCTTTGTTCATGTCGGACACACCTATGGAAGACACCGCCCCCTGGAATGCAAGAAGAGTGAGTCTGAGAACTTGCAGCTGAGAAGCCGGTGGGGGCTTGGGCACTCCCACATCCCTAGGGAGGGGTCTTTCTGTGTGTTTCTTTTTTCTGAATAAAGTGCAGTTCTCTTCCTGGCTGATGTGGGAAAAGCTGTGTACCAACATCCCTGGCTGGTTTACTTCTTTCCAGGCATGCCTTCAGCTTTCAATCTACAGAGGTGGTTATTCGGTGTGAAATAACAGGGGATGGAAGACACCCTGAAATACGGACCTGACAAAAGCATCGACCCTCACATTCTTGTCGGCCGGACGGTAGTGGAGCTCAAACTGGAACCGAGCAAAGAAGAGTGACCACCTGGCCTGACGAGGGTTCAGCCGTTGGACCATGTGGAGATGGGTGAAATTCTTGTGGTCAGTGATTATCAAGATGGGATGAACTGCGCCCTTTAGTAGATGTCTCCACTCCTCAAGGGCCAACTTGATGGCCAGTAACTCCCATTCCCCAATCGAGTAGTTGCGTTCTGCGGAAGAGAAGAGTTTAGCGTAAGGCTGGGTTCACACGAGTTTGTGCTTTTTGCACACTCAAAAAACGTGGCGTTTTGCCTGCGCAAAAGGTACTTAACAGCTCCGTGTGGCTTCAGCATATGATGCACGGCTGCGTGCTTTTCGCGCAGCCGCCATCATTATGACACTCCGTTTGGTGTGTTGCGCGAATCACGCTGGTCGCACGGAAGTGCTTCCATGTGGCATGCGTGGTTTTCACGCACCCATTGACTTCAATGGGTGCATGATGCGCGAAAAACTCCCAAAGAACGGACATGTCGTGACTTTTTTTCTGCGGACTCACGCTGAGTAAATATCACGCACATGTCTGCACGGCCCCATAGACTAATATAGGTCCGTGCGACACGCATGAAAATCACGCGCGTTGCACGGATGTATATCCCGTTCATCTGAATAAGCCCTAATAGCTACATACCATTGCCCTTGAAACCTCTCTGGAACAGAAGTGCACCGGCACCAACAGAGTAGTCGTCCACCTCCAACGAAAACTGTCGATTCCGCTTCTGGAGTCCACACTTTGGCCTTTATGTCTTTCTTGGGGAGGGTAGAGATAGCAGATGTCAGTGAGAAGTTTGAAATGAACTGTCTGTAGAAATTGGTGAATCGCAGGAAACGCTGTATGGACCTCAAGCCTTGAGGATGTGACCATTCCAGGACGGCCTTTACCATTTCAGGATCCAACCTGAGTCTTTGATCCGAGATGATGTAGCCCAGGAAGGGTAGAGCATTTTTTTCAAACTCGCACTTCTCCAAATTTGCGTACAGGCGTTTCTCCCTTAATCGAATCAAAACTTGACGGACATGTCTCTTATGAGTGATCGGATCTGGAGAAATATTCAAGATGTCATCAAGATCGATCACAGCAGACAAAGAATGGACAGAGGCAGCACTTCCAAAAAGAGCAAGAGCTATTTATTCACCCATGCGACGTTTCAGTCCAACTGGACTTTTTTCAAGCATAAAAACACACATCAAGTCATAAGTATATAAAGGCTTGCAAAGCCCAATTGAAATTAAACAGTGATTAAGACAAAATCCAATATAAAATTGATGATACAAAAACAAAATACAGTATTAAAGATAAATATGAATGCCAGTGTACATGTGAATATACAAAGTGATAAATAAGGGACTAGTACAGAAAAAAGACAGTCCTAGGTACATTAAAGTGTTAATGACATAATGACTCACCCAGATGTATATAATAAAAACATTCAAAGTTGTCAATAGCAGAAAACCGAAACAAGGACTCGTTCCTCTAGGTCTCAGCTGTCCAGTATGTGTACAAATGTATTGCACACCTGTGTAATGAGACTATCATTACTGCTTGCAATGCATAGCGAGATCCCGCAAGATCGCGGGTGGCTATTCCCGCACATGCGCATTCGATAGCACGGCGGCCATCTTGGCCAGAATTTGCTATCTTAATTTCGCGCATGCGCAATATGAATTCCAGTACGCGGCGGCCATTTTACAACCTGGAAGAACATATCACGTCCAGGAACGTAACTAGAATGGAACAACAGGTCAGAAAATGTTTCAAACAGAGGATTTTATCAGCAATAAACATTTAGTATGGGATTAATAATATGGCCATATATTGTTAGTTATATATATTTAATAGGTATGCATCCGGACAAATAGTCCGAAAATGTTAGAATAGGGGAGTTAATCAGCAGCAACACACATTGTATAAAATAAGTGCTTATACTGTATAATGTTATTATATATATGCAATAAATATGTATCCATCTAAATGTATAAGTAGTAGAGGCATAACGCCTCAAAATATGAAATAAACAATGTAATAATGTCACAATGTGTGTACACATGTAGATACTCCCCTAAATATACTATAAGCCCACTACCGTAGTAGCTATCCCTGGAAGGATGTCAAAAAATGTCATATTATACTGCCCCCTTTGTTGAAACAAAAAAACGGACCAAGTTGACCAGATGTAAATGGCCGCATATAGATGATGAAAACAGTTCTATAAGGACTCCAGAACCCAGAGGAAAGAATCCAGCCCAATGTCGGAATCTGAAAAAATGACAAAAATTTAGAAAATTTATGGATATATTAATAAAAACAAAATTTATTATTTTATATTGCAATGACAATGTCGTCATATTGAATGTGTTCACAGATATATATATAGTAGTAGACGACAGTGAAAGACCATGCATGGCACAACAGAGAGAAAACACAATCACTGTACCCATTTAGTTGAGAACCACCCCAACTTTAAAATCAACATTCAACCCCCTTGGATGTAAAGAATCTAATCTATGAATCCACTCCAGTTCTTTACGTTTTAATTTGGCAATTCTATCGCCGCCCCTCCTATGTAGGGGCACATGGTCAACGATCCAAAATCTCAGATCGCTGACCCTGTGTCCCGATGAAGAAAAGTGTGCTGGAACTGGAAGATCCAGTTTGTTGGTTTTAATAGTGGATCTATGCTTATTAATACGTAAGCGGCATTCCTGTGTGGTTTCACCCACATATAGCAACTTACATGGACACTGTAGTACATATACAACAAATGTTGATGCACAAGTTAGAAATTGTTTAATATGGAATATTTTCCCATTCGTCGGGTGTCTAAATATATTGCCCAGACAAAGAATGGACAGAGGCAGCACTTCCAAAAAGAGCAAGAGCTATTTATTCACCCATGCGACGTTTCAGTCCAACTGGACTTTTTTCAAGCAAAAAACGAAAAGATTCCACAGCACTGGACTGCAAGTGGGTGCACGCCTCAATAAGACCTGGTCCGCGGTCCTGGATATCAAGCAGATAAAGAATGGACAGAGGCAGCACTTCCAAAAAGAGCAAGAGCAATTTATTCACCCATGCGACGTTTCAGTCCAACTGGACTTTTTTCATGCTTGAAAAAAGTCCAGTTGGACTGAAACGTCGCATGGGTGAATAAATAGCTCTTGCTCTTTTTGGAAGTGCTGCCTCTGTCCATTCTTTGTCTGCTTGATATCCAGGACCGCGGACCAGGTCTTATTGAGGCGTGCACCCACTTGCAGTCCAGTGCTGTGGAATCTTTTCGTTTTGTAAATATATTGCCCTTCACCATGATGTTGCAATTCACGCAATTCAAACATGGGAAGCATCCCAATTTTTTGGGGGCCAAAGTTAATTGGCGACTCAATTGCGAAGACCCCACATCCGCGTGTACCAGTTGATCCCTAAGATTTTTTTGACGCCTAAAAGCCATCATAGGGGGATTGCTAAATTCGGGAACGTCACCCGATAAATTACCGAGGATATGCCATTCCTTACTTATAATATTAGAGATCCTATAGCTAATGTCACAAAAAGTTGAGACAAATGCTACTCTGTTTGGTGTATTTTTACTTTGTGATGTCAATAACTGATCCCTAGCGACAGATTCAACCCTATCTCTCTGTTTGCATAGGAGTGTTCAGGGATATTTACGTTGTGCGAATTTCTCACCCATGTCATCCAAACGTGATGTAAGATGTTGGGGTTCTGTCACAATACGTTTGACCCTCAACATCTGACTGAAAGGTAAAGATTCTATCATCCGTCAGGGATGCTGACTATCAAATCGCAACAAACTGTTGCGATCTGTGGTTTTATGATATAGATCAGTGACTAGTTTATCATCAACCCTATATACCATAGTATCCCAAAAATTCAAATGCGTGGTAGAGAACTCCATTGTGAATTTAATGTCCTCATCAATAGAGTTGAGGAACTCAAAAAATTCCTCTAGCTGTGACCCAGTGCCGGTCCAAATAACAAACACATCATCTATATATCGCCACCACCCCAGTATATGCCTGAAGTGGTGAGACACATAGACGTGACACTCTTCAAGGGCCGCCATGAACATGTTGGCGTAAGTGGGAGCCACATTCGAGCCCATGGCTGTTCCTCTTTTTTGAATGTAGAAGGAATCAACGAACAGAAAATAATTCTCTGTAAGTATTAATTCCAACAGATCCATGAGGAATAATGTACCAGCTTCAGAGTATTCAGACGTGTCCAAGGCTTCCCTCACTACATTAAGTCCTCTATCGTGATTGATGGACGTATAAAGACTGCAAACGTCAAAATACGCTAAAATAATGTCTCCAGTCAAAGTTACTTGTGTTAATTTGACCAGAAAATCTGTGGTGTCTTGAATGTAAGATGTTGCAGAAATGGCAAAATCTCTCAGTGTTTTATCAAGAAATGCTGCTATAGGATTAAAAATAGAATCCCTCCCAGACGTACAGGCGATTCTCCCTTAATCAAATCAAAACTTGACGGACATGTCTCTAATGAGTGATCGGATCTGGAGAAATATTCAAGATGTCATCAAGATCGATCACAACACAAACATAGAGGAGGTCACGGAAGATGTCATTAACGAACTCTTGGAAGACCGCGGGAGCGTTACACAGCCGGAAGGGCATTACTAGGTACTCATAATGTCCGTCCCAGGTGTTAAATGTCGTCTTCCATTCGTCACCCCGGTGAATCCGGATTAGGTTGCAAGCAGGTCTAGCTTAGAAAATGTTTTGGCTCCTCATATGCGACCAAACAGTTCAGAAATCAATGGCAACGGATATCTATTTTTTACCGTGATCTGGTTGAGACACTGGTAGTCTATGCAGGGTCGCAGAGAACCATCCTTTTCCTTGACGAAGAAGAACCTGGCTCACGCCGGAGAAGAGGACTTCCATATGAAGCAGAACAGAACAAAAAATTAGATGGGCTCGGAATGAAGGGCTCCTACTTGGAGCTTCAATGGCTTGGTCACAGCTACAACCGGGTCTGGCAGAGGTAGTCCATTCACCGATACAACAATCAAAGGTCTCTTCAGAGAATTTGGGGGCAACTGGAGCAGATCCAGCAGGTCTCTCCAAATAAAATTAGCTGTGGATCCAGAGTCCAGATAAGTAGAGACCCAGTGCATCTTTTCACTGGACACTTTGGTCACGGGAATGGACAATTTAGACAAAAGTCCTTCTTCACCCAGGGTTGGGCAATAAGTAAGAAAAATATGGATCATAAACGGCGCTGCTACAAACAAGATCAAAGGAGCATGAAGACTAGGCAAGGTAAACTGAAGTACTGAATTTAATAGTAATAATAATAGGGGCTACGCGTTTCGACGCTGGACAAGCGTCTTCCTCAGGCCATATTTAGAACAAACATATTTGTCCCTTAAATACATTAAGATATTTGAAAAAGGCCGCCAAGGTATAAAGGTCAAAGTGCAGCCGTGATGTCATTGACAGAAAAAAAGCACAGTGAACAGTTTGTTAAAACATTGCAAACCTGTTAAGGATCTGCCAGGCACAGCTTCTGTATCCACGCCCATAGGTAATCAGTCTGCACCTGCTTCTATGTCTGTGAGACTGACTCCATCTTCCACCACTCAGGATGGCAGGCTTAGGAGTGGGAGAGCCTATCACAGCCTGGCCAGACGGAGCTAGCTCCCGCCCTCTGTCTATTTATACCTGCCTTTCCTGTTCCTCCTTGCTTGTGATTCTTCTCTGTTGGTTTCCTGGCCCTGCTGCAGCTTCTGAACTATTTGACCCTGCTTCGTATTGACCCTGGCTTACTGACTACTCTTCTGCTCTGCGTTTGGTACCTCATACACTCCTGGTTTGACTCGGCTTGTTCACTACTCTCCTGCTCTACGTTTGGCACCTCGTACTCTCCTGGTTTGACTCGGCTCGTTTACTACTCTTGTTGCTCACGGTGTTGCCGTGGGCAACTGCCGCGTTTCACTTTGTTCTGTGTTTCCTTGTCTGTTGTCTGTCGTGCACTTATTGAGTGTAGGGACCGTCGCCCAGTTTTACCCCGTCGCCTAGGGCGGGTCGTTGCAAGTAGGCAGGGACTGAGTGGCGGGTAGATTAGGGCTCACTTGTCTGTTTCCCTATCCCTGTCATTACAAAACCATTACAATAAAAGGACAAAACATCAACAAAAAAATTGAGAATTAAAAAAATATATATAAATAGAAAAAACAAAAGAATATTCGAAGAAGAAAAAATTTAAAAACAGTACGTCAAAAGAACTCTGCAGTACAATAAAATTATATGCTAAAAAGATAATCCACAAGGCGATCTTAGTAGGGATAAAAGATATATATATATATATATATATATAAAATTACTTACATCAAAAGAAGGGGAAAGGGACCCTGAAAACCACCAAGAAAGCCAACGCGCCACTGATTGCACAGGTACACAGGAGGCACAGGAACACGTCCCTGGAGTCAAGGCAACCAGAAGCGGCTACGGAAGCCGAGCATGGCCAAAAAGAGAAAGGGTGGACAAAAAGCGCTGCAAGAATGGTGAGTAACAGCGGGATTAATAAAACAGATTAACATGTGACCAACTCATCTGTTTTAGACTTTGGCAAATCTTTATCTAGGGCATACATTATTGCATATTGAATCATAAAATAAAACATGTGGCCATAAGGCATAAGAAAGGGGGCGGGATATATTGGAACATTCAAAATATGTCTGACAAGTGAAAAAATGCATACCAGATAATGCCAATTGACTCGATAAGAAGATACACTTATGAATCAAGTGATGATTCTGAAATATGATTCAAACCTCCTAGGCTAATTTGGTTCCTACGGGACACAGTCGAGTGAACTGGAAGTTAGCACGGGCATCTCCTGAGGAGGATATGCGGGCCAGCGCTCACTGATCCATGGCTGAAGCTGTCAGGAGGTGAGTAAACCTGACTGCCCGCGGCCATGGGTATTACAGCAAATATACTAGAGTGCTGTGATTTGCCATAAAATGATCTTCAAACCAGACAGACCCAGATTGTAGATTGGCCGATCAGCTGAAAGAAGGCCGATCAGCTGAATGAAGGGGCAACACTGGAGGGCAAAATCCCCTTTCATTGTTTACCCATGAACCGTAATGTACTGATGGTTGTGGCTGTGCCTGGTACTGCAGCCCCCTGTAGTTTAGTCCCATTTAATTGAATAGGACTGAGCTGCAGAATTAGGCATTGCCACAACTACATTTAGCTAATCAACAGAGACTCCAGGAGTCTGATCCCCCCTCCCCTCTTGATCAAATGCCGATTGACTATCCCATGGATAAATACAAAATTAGACCAAAACTCCCAACACCCCTGCGCTGATTACTATGCAATTTAATTGCTAGAGCTTTTAATAGAAAATTTATTAGAAATTCTATTATGTCTTGATAATTATTGCAATTGTTAAAGTAGGACACTAGAAGGTACAATTGCTTAGATTATTATTTTGTTACATACATTTACCAAGAATTCCCAATAAATCTAGCAAAGTTCTTAATTAAAAGCCACACAATATATTCATGTTTTACACCTTATAGAGCTGAACAAATAACTTCTAAAGCACAGTAGGTAAGATATTTCATTGCATGCTATAACTGGCAGGTATGGCATTTGAGTAATTTCTTCACATTGGAAGGTGATGAGTCAGTTATTTAAAGCCAAGTTCATAGGTTAGATATTTTAAGTCCAACTAAATTATAGTGTAAAAAAAAAAAAAATGAGAACAAATTAGGAAACCTTCAAATTCACCTTTTGACTTTACCGTTCAGATAATTAGTTATCTTCTGTAGAGAATAAAGTGGAATTAACTTGATTTTCTCTATGAACTTCAATTAGAAAAATATTGGTCTTCTGTTTTAATGGTCTGACCTTTCTGGGTTACTTGGTTACAGTTCTTTTTGTATTATTTTGTGACATTCTATCTCTAAAAAAAATATTCATTGCAGATACTAAGGTGTCCCTTTGCTAAAATTTGTACAGTACCGAGTCACAAATACTGGATTAACAGACAATTTAATTCTTTCAAGACTAAGGCTGTCTGATTCCTGGATTTCCACAGCAAAATGTCACCTTTTGGAATGACATATTCTAAGGGTGAATTTTTTTTTTATACTTTGGCCAATTTATTTTGAAATAATTTTTTTTTTTGGCGGGGTGGGACAGATGGGGCTTTACTGTGATACCAAGACAGAGCCATATATTTTCATTTCTAAAGTTTCATGTAGGGTAAAATGGTAAAAATAGTGTTCAAAATATTTCAACACTTCCTTCATTATTATCATATCTAGTTTGCCAAATTTAAGTCACAAAATAATTCACACTTTGTCTCGTGTAGAACGATACCAAATATGTGCACTTTGCCCCTCCGACATCATCACTATAACAATTTTTTATAGCACGCCTCCTGCCTTTAGGTGGTATGTGGGAAAGTACCCGTGTACAGACCTTTATATTGTAGGCATAAGAGATGATAAAAGTAGGGCTATGAAGAAAAAAAATAGTGACTGGTAATAATTTGTTTTATATAACATGGATTCAGTGATGTGGACGGATTATTATATCCTTCCATGTAAAATGCGTCCATGTCACTGAAATTATTTGGTGCGGGCGGCTTGCGGAAGGTATTACAATTTTTTTATTATTTATTTATGTATTTTTTACTTTTTTTTTCTTGTCCAGAGGAAGCATAGATAACATGATATGTGTCCTCCCAGCATTCCTCTGTATGCAGATTAAAACAGGAAATAAAAAGAGACACGGCGCCACATGGTGCAAAGTAAAAGTAAGATGGGGCAGGGGAGCAAACTTTGTTAGGAATAAGCTCACCTAGCCCAAAGGACACCAATGAGTGTCAAAAGAGTAGTAGCGCTGCTGCTGCCAGGTCCAAATCACATCAAACGAAGTTTGTTGTCCAGAAGATGATTCTGGTCCTATTTTTTTATGTTTTAAAATCATCTGTATGCAGATGACAGAGCATAATAATCTAATGGCTGCTTGCCATTAGATCATTATTAGTAGTGATCTGAGAGGAGAGCCGGGAGGACACAGATCATGACCATCTGACTGTTGGAAGCCAGTCAGAGACATCATCGTGCCGTCATGGGTTTCCATGGCAATGGGCGGAATGCAGGAAGGAAGGTTCCTGAATTTTGGTTCCATTGCAGAAAACAGCATACACTTTGAGCACTGTGTTTAGGAGATTTTGTGAGAGTGGGCTGATCATTTCAGTTTCCTGTTACTTCAGGAGTATCTCTATAATGGCGGAGCGCTATACAGTGCGATCTGCCATGTAACAGGATCACGTAAATTGACATAGCTGCAGTATGAGGTATATGCTGCAGTGACATAAATACCCAGATTGGGACACTTTATCCAAGCCGCATGTGCTTACATAATTGGGGCTTCCCTGTGATAGTGAAAAATATATTTTATAGATTTTGCTAATAATCAATGGGCAATATTATATGCTTATGCTATATATATGTATACTTTGCCTCTGAAATGTGTTTTGTATAAACCTGCTAGATAAAATTATTCTTGAACGGTCGAAATGTCAGACAGCTGGCCTCCCAGCAATGCCCACAAGGCCATTCCAAGATAAGACTGACAAACTAACTAGGGACCGAGTTGATGTTCTAGACAACATAGTTTGTAAGGAGACTCCTCTGATAGCAGTTAGCCAGGAATGCAGTTAAAAGACTTATGATTAGAGCCAATGGGCAGATCTTCTGGCTATCTCTTGAGCGGAACTCTGTGGCCATGAACATCTTATTAACCTCACTAAATAAACTTTTAATTTACTTTCAACGTGAGACTTTATATGTGAATAATGTGTGCATGTAATGTGCATATATATGTGTGTGTGATGTATATATAGTTTATGTGATGTGTACATGTGTGTGTGTGTGTGTGTGTGTGTGTGTGTGTGTGTGTGTGTGTGTGTGTATATATATATAGTGTATGTGATGTGTACATGTGTGTGTGTATATACAGTGAAGGAAATAAGTATTTGATCCCTTGCTGATTTTGTAAGTTTGCCCACTGTCAAAGACATGAACAGTCTAGAATTTTTAAGCTAGGTTAATTTTACCAGTGAGAGATAGATTATATTTAAAAAAAGAAAACGGAAAATCACATTGTCAAAATTATATATATTTATTTGCATTGTGCACAGAGAAATAAGTATTTGATCCCTTTGGCAAACAAGACTTAATACTTGGTGGCAAAACCCTTGTTGGCAAGCACAGCAGTAAGACGTTTTTTGTAGTTGATGATGAGGTTTGCACACATGTTAGATGGAATTTTGGCCCACTCCTCTTTGCAGATCATCTGTAAATCATTAAGATTTCGAGGCTGTCGCTTGGCAACTTGGATCTTCAGCTCCCTCCATAAGTTTTCGATGGGATTAAGGTCTGGAGACTGGCTAGGCCACTCCATGACCTTAATGTGCTTCTTTTTGAGCCACTCCTTTGTTGCCTTGGCTGTATGTTTCGGGTCATTGTCGTGCTGGAAGTCCCAGCCACGAGCCATTTTTAATGTCCTGGTGGAGGAAAGGAGGTTGTCACTCAGGATTTGACGGCACATGGCTCCATCCATTCTCCCATTGATGCGGTGAAGTAGTCCTGTGCCCTTAGCAGAGAAACACCCCCAAAACATAATGTTTCCACCTCCATGCTTGACAGTGGGGACAGTGTTCTTTGGGTCATAGGCAGCATTTCTCTTCCTCCAAACACGGCGAGTTGAGTTAATGCCAAAGAGCTCAATTTTAGTCTCATCTGACCACAGCACCTTCTCCCAATCACTCTCAGAATCATCCAGATGTTCATTTGCAAACTTCAGACGGGCCTGTACATGTGCCTTCTTGAGCAGGGGGACCTTGCGGGCTCTGCAGGATTTTAATCCATTACGGCGTAATGTGTTACCAATGGTTTTCTTGGTGACTGTGGTCCCAGCTGCCTTGAGATCATTAACAAGTTCCCCCCGTGTAGTTTTCGGCTGAGCTCTCACCTTCCTCAGGATCAAGGATACCCCACGAGGTGAGATTTTGCATGGAGCCCCAGATCGATGTCGATTGACAGTCATTTTGTATGTCTTCCATTTTCTTACTATTGCACCAACAGTTGTCTCCTTCTCACCCAGCGTCTTACTTATGGTTTTGTAGCCCATAACAGCCTTGTGCAGGTCTATGATCTTGTCCCTGACATCCTTAGAAAGCTCTTTGGTCTTGCCCATGTTGTAGAGGTTAGAGTTAGACTGATTAATTGAGTCTGTGGACAGGAGTCTTTTATACAGGTGACCATTTAAGACAGCTGTCTTTAATTCAGGCACCAAGTTGATTTGGAGCGTGTAACTGGTCTGGAGGAGGCTGAACTCTTAATGGTTGGTAGGGGATCAAATACTTATTTCTCTGTGCATAATGCAAATAAATATATATAATTTTGACTATGTGATTTTCTGCTTTTTTTTAATATAATCTATCTCTCACTGGTAAAATTAACCTAGCCTAAAAATTCTAGACTGTTCATGTCTTTGACAGTGGGCAAACTTACAAAATCAGCAAGGGATCAAATACTTATTTCCTTCACTGTATAGTGTATGTGAAGTGTACATGTGTGTATATATAGTGTATGTATATAGTGTGTTTGATGTGTACGCGCACGCGCGCGCGTGTGTGTGTGTGTGTGTGTGTGTGTGTGTGTGTGTGTGTGTGTGAGAGTATATATAAGTGGAGAGCACTATAGCTGTATTTATTTCACTCGTAGTTTAAATACTGCAGATTTTACCAATGGATTTAGTTGTGGTAAGGGCTTTTCCACATGCTGCTGAATTGCTGCGTTTTTTCCGGACTGTAAAAATGCAGCAGAATACAGTAGCAGCATAGTGGGGGACATTTAACGAGTCCCACCTACACGCTGCATAAAATTTCCAACCCAAAATTGACATGCGGTGCGGAATTTACAGACCGCAGCATGTCAATTCCAGATACGGAAAGTGTGCAGAATTGCTGCGTTTTTCATAGAAGACGTCTCCATCTCCCAACATTGAGAAAAACGCAGCAATTTACGCACCATTTTCTGTCGCAAACACCGCAGGAAATGGTGTGTTTTTGCCACAGCGGAAAGCCTTTCACTTTCAAACGAATTGCTGCAATTCCGTTGTTTGTGGACAAGCCCTAAGTCCGCAGCATAAGGGTTTCTCCACACGTATTGGAATTGCTGCAAAAAAATGGAGCGGATTTTGCTGCATTTTTCTCAATGTTGGGGGATGGTGACATCTCCTCTGAAAAACGCAGCATTTCAGTCCACTTTCCGCAGCAGGAATTGACATGCTGCAGTACGAAAAATACGCACCGCAGGTAAACTTCTTGTCAGAAATTTTAAGCAGCGTGTGGATAGGATTTAATAAATCTCACCCACTTTGCTGCTACTGTATTCTGCGTATTTTCCATCCGCAACTCTGGATGTAAAATACGCAGCAATTCCATTACGTGTGGACAAGCCCTAATGCAGTAGCAGCGGAAAAAAAAGCTCAGAAATTTACATGTGGTCCGTTTTTTTAAGCATGTCAATCGTATTTGCATAAACACTGCTTAAAAAATTGTTTCGGGTTTTCCCCATTTAATTCAATGGGGAGGTAAAACCCACAACAAATAGCAGATGTGTTTTTTTGCGGCGGAAATGCATTGATTCCGATGCAAAAAATCACAACTCAGGAAAAATTTTAATCTTATACTTACCCAGAATTTAGTTTTTTTTGTCCGGGCCGGCTTTCTGGGATGACGTTTTATCCATTTGACTGCTGCAGAGGTCACATGGGATGAAACATCAGCCCAGGGCTGTGGGATGTAGGAGGGAAGCATCGTCATGGTAAGTATCCATTTTTTCTGCTCAGTTTTCCGCAGCGGCCATTCCTGCCCGAAAAACTGCATCACAATTTGCTGCGGTTTTTCAGCCGGAATTCCCTGCAGTGCACAGGGCGTATACGCTATATGCTTTTACACAACGTATCCGTCCTGTGGGATCATACCCGTACAGTATATACATATAGTAGCTGCTGTCTTACAATGATACAGCTGCAAACCACGCCAACGTGCTGCATTTTCACGAGTCAGCACAGTTTTCAAATGATTGTTAATGTCATGCAGTTTTTTGCAAACCATAACAATCATTTGAAAACCGCACCGACTTTCGGTAAAACTGCATGTTGTACTGGACGATGGTTGTTAGTAAAGATCTCATTGTTTCCATTAAAGGCTGTATACTCCTTTGAAGTGGATTTTTTTATATATATATATATATATATATATATATATATATATATATATATATATATACATATATATATATAAAATATCAGTCAGTGTGTTTTGTGCAACTTTATAATTAGTTTTTATTAAAAAAGTATGTTTACTTTTTGAGATACAGCTGCTCTGTGTCCTGTATACAGAGCAGCTGTATCTTACGCCGAATCCTGGACAAGCCATGACTAAGGACCCAGATAGGGTCTGAAACGCGTAGGCTACCGCCTATTTCTCATCACTCTCTGAACTTTTGGACATTACCTGCCCGTCATCACCACTTTTCTGTTCATTGCTTTTATTCAAATTAATATTAAAACTTGGAAATAGTTTCCTGTTTTAAACAGATTCACTATTCTCAGCGCTGGTTCCAACCTTCTTTTTTCTGCCATATCCCCCGCGTGTGCCGACACGAGGATCCGTGTGCTGACTACCCTACCTGTGAATAGGTGGAGGAAATTCTCCCCCTTGTTTTGCCGAATCCTGAACACATCAGGTGCGTGGGGTTGACGGGTTCAGTGTCAGCATATCCTGTGTGTCTCTGATACGCAGGTTCCACCTATGATAGATCACATCTAAGTTACTTAAATGTGATAGATTACAGGTGGATACAGTCGACTACTCTATTGATTCCGCCAAAAAAATGGAAACC
The DNA here is from genome assembly GCF_050947455.1 of Rhinoderma darwinii. Classification (NCBI taxonomy): domain Eukaryota; kingdom Metazoa; phylum Chordata; class Amphibia; order Anura; family Rhinodermatidae; genus Rhinoderma; species Rhinoderma darwinii. Next base: position 60,119,437 of record NC_134687.1, read on the forward strand.
TTGTGAAACGGAGACAAACGGAAACCATTGGCAATGGAAGCGTTACCATTAAAATCAATGGTAATGCTAACTGAAAGCTATGGTTTCTGTTTGGTTTCCGTTCGTGGGTTCCCCTGACGGAAAGGTCTGTCGGATCCCATGAGCGGAGCCCCGACGCAGGTCTGAATGAAGCCTAATTATTACTGTATGATCTGTACAGATGATGGAGGGTACTATTTTTTGGGATATAAGCAACTCCCAGTATATTATTACCATTGTTCAGGTCATACTGGAAGCTGCTAACCTGACTTTTGCAAATGATCTCTGTACTGAAATGTATTTGTACTGAGCTTGGTCCTGATGCTGTATATATGTATGAGCTTTATTATGGTGTTGTATATATGTACTGAGCTTGTTCTGGTGTTGTATATATGTAATAAGCCTGGTTCTGGTGTAGAGCAGATGGCATTGGTGCAATTCATTGTATGTTTAATCAGAACCTGTCTGGTAGTTTTAACCCCTTGAACCACCACCATGCAGTAATACATGACCTGACAATATTTCCAAACATTCCCCTGTATGTTTGTTTAAGATGCAGCAAAATCTTTAAAATCAACTTTTAAAATAGTGCACACTATATGCTAATTACTCTATTGAGGGTCATGGGTCGGTGCCGTTATCCTGAAGAGTCCCACAGTCCTTACTGTAAACCCCCCTTTCCATGCTTGGTTGACATCCCCTTTGGCTGTTAGGCTGCGTTCACACAACCTATTTTCAGACGTAATGGAGGCGTTTTACGCCTCGAATTACGTCTGAAAAAACGCCTCCAATACGTCGGCAAATATCTGCCCATTACTTTCAATGGGCTTTACGATGTACTGTGCCGACGACCTGTCATTTTAAGAATTGTAGTCGGCACACCTTCTTTGTGGGCACCCATGAAGAGCGGTAAGCCGCCAAGCATGATTCTTAGCAGCGCTACTACACAGTAAAGGTTTATATCGTTCCAGTCCCCAGTACGGCTCAGTGCCCGACGAAGGTCCTACGACCGAAACGTCGACGTCCACATACAGCCTCTGGCATCTATTCTGAGAATCTAAATAAATATAATTTTTGAAACACAAAGAAGGTGTGCCGACTACAATTCTTAACCTACATCTGGGTTGGGACCCTACCTCGAGCACCCTAAGATACCGGTGCTATCTGAACACAACCATAGATTGACCTGTCATTATACACGTCGCTGTCAAAAGACGGCGCGTAAAATTACAGCCTCGTCAAAAGAAGTGCAGGACACTTCTTGGGACATTTTTGGAGCCGTTTTCTCATAGACTCCAATGAAAACAGCTCCAAAAACGGCCGTAAAAAACGCAGCGATAACGCCGCGAAAACGCAGCGAAAAACGCAGGTTGCTCAAAAAACGTCTGAAAATCAGGGGCTGTTTTCCCTTGAAAACAGCTCCGTATTTTGAGACGTTTTTGACTCTACGTGTGAACATACCCTTATACATCACTACCAGTCTCCTCCAACTGTCTTAGATGCACCATTGCCTTGTACACCATGAACACGCATTGTTCAGCGAGTTGTACTCTGCCCGGCTTCATCACTGCACCGCGCATGCCATGGGAGTTCAAGGCAAAGGAGAAGGCTGGTAGTAATGTAGAACAGTCAGGGGGATGCCAATCAAAATTTGGGGGGTGCCATTTCAATTTTCACCTCAGGCAGCAGAAAAGCTAGAATTGGCTCGCTCAATATCGAGCGTTGTTTTGGAGAGAGGGAGGGAGCTCCCTGTCTCATCGCACCGGCACCCGGCAATAAGATCGCCGAGTGTCGTGTCTTTTATGGCAGCTGGGGGCCTAATAGTGAATGCCTGAGGCCTGAGGCCTGTAGTGAATGCCTGAGGCATGGCCTAGCAGATGCCTGTCCGTTTTAAACGAACAGGCAGTAATACACTGCAATACAAAAGTATGGCAGTGTATTATAAAAGCGATTGAATTATGAGATATTAAAGTCCCCTAGTGGGACTAGTAAAAAAGAAAAAAAGAAATAAAGTTAATAAAAAAAAGTGAAAAAAAAAATGAAAAACCCACTTTTTCCCCTTGCAAAATGCTTTATTATTAAAAAACAAAATAAAGTAAAAAAAGTTACACATATTTGGTATCGCCCTGTCAGTAACGACCCCAACTATAAAGCTATTACAATATTTAAACGGCATGGTAAACTCTGTAAAAAAAAATAAATAAAAAACAATGGAAAAATCGTTTTCTGTGATTCCTGCCTTAAAATGTTTTCTGATAAAAAGTGATCAAAAAGTCGCATCTACTCCAAAATGGTACCAATAAAAACTACAAGTCGTCCCGCAAAAAAAGCCCTCATACAGCTGCATCGGCGGAACAATAAAACAGTTATGGCTCTTCTAATATGAAGACACAAAAACAAATAATTAGGAAAAAAAAGTGTTTTTACTGTGTAAAAGTAGTAAAACATACAACATCTATACAAATTTAGTATCGTTGCAATTGTAACAACCCACGGAAAAAGTTATTGTGTTATTTATACCACACTGTAAACGGTGGCAAAATTTCTGGTTTTTTTCTATTTCCTGCCAAAAAAGATAATAAAAGTTAATCAATAAATTATATGTACCAAAAAATGGTGCTATTAAAAAATACAACTTGTCATGCAAAAAAACAAGACCTTATACAGCTATGTCGACACAAAAATAAAAACGTTTTAGCTCTTGGAAGGCGACGATGGAAAAAAATGTAAAAAATAGCTTGGTCATTAAGGTTTAAAATAGGCTGGTCATTGAGGGGTTAATAATTTAGTTTACAAAATTCATAATAAATATTATAAATAAAGTGCAAAAAGGGCATTCATATATCAATATATACAAGATCATGTGTTATAATATATGTGTATAAAAATTTCTTGTACATACACAATACTAATAAATTGTGAAAGTAAGTAAGATGTGTTTATGTCACTCCATTTTGCTTGGAGACTACATTTCACAGTTTGAAGTATCTGTTATTCTGTAAAACTAAACTTAGGCTTGGGCTCTCTGAGAAATCATGTGTTGTGTCTTGCATATCTAAGTTTCTCATGGGAACGTAGATGTGTTGACTTTGCATTGCTGTAATGTTCTCATGAGAACTTTGCCTTGCTCGTGATTATTTATGAAAACCTTGTCTTACTTGTGATTGGCTCAGCTCGAACCAACTCCCTACTTGTAGGATACAATTGTCACTGCGTACTCACCATAAACCATGGAAGGATTTTTGGGTATACAAAGCATGTCTATGTGTCTCTTACTGCTCTCCGATATATTGATATAACTAATGGATATGGGCAAGTGACTAAAGGGTTTCCGTTAACACACCCATCCAAACCTTTGGTCTAATATATTTTGCACAGGATTGCATCAACAGTCTGTGGTGCCGAAACCAGGGAGATTAATCATCTGATAGCTGTCACTAGGAAGTTGGTCATTGTTGCATCAGTAAAGCCTCAAAACCGTGGTAAGTAAAAAAAATGTATTCTTACACAAACCTTTTTACTCGTGTATTGTTGAGACCTTGTATTAGCTGTTGTGACTAAACAACCTCCCGGACACAGCCTCTTGTCTAGAGGTATGTTGAAAACTTTTGTGTGATGAGTGATTGAAGATGTGTACATCTATCTTGAGTTAATGGTATGAATGGTATGAGTGAGTTAATGGTATGAGTGGCATGAGAGGATATTGTCGACAATGTAAATGTTCTATTAGAGTTATAAGTAAGGGTGATGAAAAATATAAGATTGTATCAGTGAATGAGGTTTGTCAGACCCCTCGGTTACAGTTCTATCGTAATGAGCGGACTGTTAAGAGGAGTTTTAACATACACATAAAGGTTTTTGAATCACAGTGTCTGTTGTTATAGGTCTGTTGTTGGCGATTTCATTGATTATTTGGCTGTTGTGTAAAATTGTTATGGACCAAAGGAAAGGTTACCTTTCACGTCTGACTCAGTGGCTGAGAGTCAGGGACATCTGACTCAGCGGAGTACTACAAGTATCCTTAGGGTGACAAGTGTCCGTTGGTGACACAACTGTCTGTAGGTGACAAAGAAGTTGGATATACGGAGGTAATATCCAGTAGTACCACAAGGATTTCTGAAGTTAAGTCCTGAAACAGGGGAACTCAGAGAGCAGAGCGACAGGGGAACCCCGTGGTATACAGCCAAAATAATTGTGACAAACAGGGAGGGTAAGGACGACACAACAAACTGTGATAGAGTGTTTTGAAAGGTTGGGCATGTTGAAAGATGATTGTTTGGACATTGATAAATGGAAGGACTTTGTGGATATAAACAAGGGATAGTTGAATGACCATGAGATGACAGGGAAAGCTGAGACGAGGTTTAAAATGGCAAGGGAAGTGATTATTAAAGTGGCAAATGAAGTGATTACTGGTGGGTGCAAGGAAGTTGGTATGAATAGTATGTGTATACAGGCATAGATTTTGACAAGAAGGGAGAGTGACTATACTAGTGATGATGAAGACTAATACAGTTAGGCTCATTGCAGTGAGTAATGTGGATTATGACAGGGGGTGATGTGGACATGTGTGCAGTGTGTGTGTCAAAGACGAGTCTGAGAAGCAGACTGGTGCGAATGAGAATGGACTGACGAGACCAGGTGTCCACAGTATAAGATTGATTTTAGATCTATCCTGCATGCTCTCTCACTCCTAACCAGCCGTACTGTGAACATTTTGTGTGTCTACTGAACTAAATAAATGTTTTTATTTTTTTTTTTAGATTGTGTAGGAATACCTAGAACACTGAATTTAACTACAAGGCTGTATAAATAGGCTGTTTTTTTTTTTTTTTTGCGTACCTTATCTATACAATTTAGATAATTAAAGTTAGCTGTGTACAGTCAGGTTTTAGAATTATAAATACAGCAGAGTCTTAGATTCTTTCAGCATTTTGTCTTGCTGAGACTCATAATTCTACAGGAATGGATCTGAGAGAAAGGGGGTGAGATGTTCAGTTGGCAACATTCTTAGTGTGTGGGAATGTCAAAAGGAAGGTGAAATGTTTTTTTGTTTTTGCAAGACACAATGCTTATTTTGTCTTATCTCCAAACTGCTTTTCTTAGTAATATAGGGAGAATTTCTCCAGCTCACCTTGTAGAAGTTAATCTGGTTGTTTGTAATGGGTAATCCTGATGCACGGATCCTCGTGGTGGCTCACGAAAAAGGGTATGCTTAGAAGAGAAGGAAGGTTGGATCCAGCATTCGAAAAAATAAAAGGAATCTTTTTCCAAGTTTTAATTGTTCTTGTTTAAAAATTAGAGGTTCGATAGCATATATAATGTCTTGCAATGATAGAAGTAATGGTAGGTAGCCTACGCGTTTCAGACGGTGTCTCCGTCCTTATTCATGGCTAGGATAGAATGTCTGACTGTGTGTGTTGGGTTTAAATGTGTTAGACCACAGGTGTATATTTAATTAATTAATTGCGTTTCAGGAATGCCATGTTGGACCGCAGTCTTGGATCCGCCTTCCACATTAACCGGTTCATGAGCTGATGAGCTGAATGATCCGGGAATGGTAAATATCTTTTGAATAGTTTATATGTCTGTAAAACCATTTAAGACATATGTGTGTCCATATAGTGTGTTACTATTCTAGGATTGGCAGATGTATAAGAGAGCCATAGTCTAAAAACACATTGTTGGAGTTTATAACGCATTGGGTCAGACTTATGTGTGAATGGTGGTTAAATGAGAGATGTGAAAAAAGAAGAACTAGATTTTACTAAACAAAAATGTGGTGAAGATGAAATAATAAAGATACATAGTTAAGCTGTTAAAAGGCTTATGTGTCCAGGAAGAAACATATAGCTAGTTAAAATCTTATTAAATTAGGAATTTTGGGGTAGTGATATGTTTATGCTTGATGAGTACAGTTTGTATTCTGCTTGTATTTTTTGATTTCTCATTATAGAACGTTCTTTTGTGAGAAAAGACAAGTGGATATGGCATATTGTCATAACAATTATAATGGTATATTGTAGTAGATATGGAATTATCCATATCCAATGGACAGTATTTTATGTCTGAATTTGTTTCTTTTTTCTTACAGACCGGTATATTTAATAATAATGCATGATCTCTCTTTTTAGATTGAGACCTTCTGGTATTCTGGTTTTTAAACGAAAGATCCAAAAGGCTTCTCTTTGTAGCATTTTTTCTTTTCTATTTCCACCTCTTTTGGATTTATGAATTTTTTCGATTGCATAGCAACGGAATGAATTTATTGTTCTTTTATGATGGAGTATGAAGTGTCTTGCCGCATTTGATATATTTTGGATATTAGAGTTTCTTATGTAACTTAAATGTTCAAGAATACGGGTTTTTAGTTTGCGGCTTGTGCAGCCTATATACTTTAAGTTACATTCTGTGCATTCGATGATGTATACTACTAGTTCTGAGTTACAATTGATATAACTTTGTATAGAAAAAGTTTCAGAATTATTGGAGTTTGAGAAAATTTTTGTGACATAGGTGTATGAACATATTTTACACGGGTGTTGACCACACTTATATGATCCTTTGTTTTCCAGCCATGTGGTCATTGGTTCTATAGGTTGAAAGGCTGATGGTGATAAAACACTGCCTATTGATGGAGCTTTGCGGGCTACTATTCTACATCCATCTTTTAATAATGATCTTAAAGTGTCATCTTCCATTAATATAGGTAGATAGTTATTGACAATTTTTTTGATTTGATGGAATTGATTGCTTTGTTGAAGCACGAGAGTAGGTTTATTTGGTTCTGTTTCAACGTATTTTTTGGTTTGAGTGAGTAATTTGTTCCTATCAATTTTTGATGTAATATTGTCTGCCCGTTCAAGAGACCATTTTGGGTATCCTCTATCTTGAAGCCTGCTCTTGATTTGTTTTTTTTCCTCAATGTATTGGGTATGAGAGGTGCAGTTTCTTTTAGCACGGATCATTTCTCCTACTGGAATTGATTTAATCGTTTGTTTTAGATGGTTACTATCAGCATGTAGTATTGTGTTGCCACTGGTTATTTTACGGTGGGTTTGTATTTGTATGATATTGCCTGGCTCTCCTGTCAGGTCTAAATCCAAGAAGGTAATTTTATTTTGATTTTGTTGATGGGTAAAACGGAGATTATAGTTATTATTGTTTATGAAATCAATGAATAATGGAATTGTATTTGCATCATTTTTCCAGATTAGTAGAAGGTCGTCGATATATCTACCGTACCATTCTATTTGTTTTTCATATGGATTATTTGAAAATATATATGATTCTTCCCACCAGGACATTGTTAAATTTGCGATGGATGGAGAAAATTTTGCCCCCATTGACACACCAGATAATTGTAAGTAAAATTTGTTATCGAATTGGAAGTAGTTATTTGTCATGAGGAATATGAGTATCTCTAGGATGTAGTTTTGAAATTCTTCAGTATGAGTACTGTGTGTATATAAGTGATATTTCAGTGCATCATGTGCGACTTGGTGAGGAATGGCAGTATATAGAGAGACTACATCACATGTTAGCCATGTTAGATTTTTATTCCACTTTTTTTGTTGGAAAGCTGAGAGTACATCTTTAGTATCTTTTAAAAAACCTGGTGCTTGTTGTGCAAGTGGTTGTAATATGCAATCTAGCCATTCTGATAATTTTTCGAGAACTGATCCTATTCCAGAGACAATCGGTCTCATAGGAGGAGGGAGGGTGTTTTTGTGGATTTTCGGTAGAGCATGTATTATTGGTATAGTGGGATGTTCTAAGTATATGTAGTCCATTTGTTTTTGTGTAAGAAATCCGTTATGTACACCTTCTATGAGTAGGTTTTTCATTTTAAGTTGTATTTTTTCAGTTGGATTTTTTTCTAATAATTTGTATGTGTTTTGGTCTGCTAATAGATCTAATATTGATTTTTTGTAGTTGTTTTTGTCCATTATTACTATACCTCCTCCTTTATCAGAGTTTTTTATAATAATTTCTTTATTGTCTTTTAAAGATTTTATTGCTTTTTTGAGACGTGTTGGAAGATTGGATTCATGCTTGTTTTTTTGAATGTTTTCTGAAAGTTTCTGTAATTCTTTTTCTATTGTCAATTGAAAGTGGTCCATTGATTCAGTTCTGGACGCAATGGGATAAAATTTAGCATTGCTTGTTGTAAAGTTGGTTGCCATATTTGTATGTATTTCCGTTGTTTCAGTGTTTAAGCTTTCCAGGCACATCATAGTTTGCAGTTCATGAAAGGAAAATTCTTTTCTGTTTTCTCGTTCTGTCAAATAGGTATGTTCCAATTGTTGTGCTTCAATATTTGTGGAACTTTCTATTGTTATTGATTCCGTACTGGATATTTCTTTCGGAAGGAAGTGTTTCTTAACGGTGAGGTTTCTTATAAATTTGTTGACATCGATAATAGTGTGGAAAAGATCGAAGTTATTGCTGGGAGCAAAATTCAGACCTAGCGTTAAGACTTCAGTTTGTGCTTCCGACAATGGGATGGAAGATAGATTAATGACATTCAGGTTTGATGCAGGGGTTTTCGTGAGCGGAGGCGACGGCTCGGATCCTGGTCTATATTTTCGGTGTTTTCTACCGCCCCTCCTACTGCGTTTTTTGAAAACCTATGAGTATTTTCATGTCTGTAATTAGTTTGGTGTTGATGTCTGGGAATTTCCTCTTCTGAAAAGCCATCTGTAGAATCTGTCAATGGACCACTTTCAATTGACAATAGAAAAAGAATTACAGAAACTTTCAGAAAACATTCAAAAAAACAAGCATAAATTATTATAAAAAACTCTGATAAAGGAGGAGGTATAGTAATAATGGACAAAAACAACTACAAAAAATCAATATTAGATCTATTAGCAGACCAAAACACATACAAATTATTAGAAAAAAATCCAACTGAAAAAATACAACTTAAAATGAAAAACCTACTCATAGAAGGTGTACATAACGGATTTCTTACACAAAAACAAATGGACTACATATACTTAGAACATCCCACTATACCAATAATACATGCTCTACCGAAAATCCACAAAAACACCCTCCCTCCTCCTATGAGACCGATTGTCTCTGGAATAGGATCAGTTCTCGAAAAATTATCAGAATGGCTAGATTGCATATTACAACCACTTGCACAACAAGCACCAGGTTTTTTAAAAGATACTAAAGATGTACTCTCAGCTTTCCAACAAAAAAAGTGGAATAAAAATCTAACATGGCTAACATGTGATGTAGTCTCTCTATATACTGCCATTCCTCACCAAGTCGCACATGATGCACTGAAATATCACTTATATACACACAGTACTCATACTGAAGAATTTCAAAACTACATCCTAGAGATACTCATATTCCTCATGACAAATAACTACTTCCAATTCGATAACAAATTTTACTTACAATTATCTGGTGTGTCAATGGGGGCAAAATTTTCTCCATCCATCGCAAATTTAACAATGTCCTGGTGGGAAGAATCATATATATTTTCAAATAATCCATATGAAAAACAAATAGAATGGTACGGTAGATATATCGACGACCTTCTACTAATCTGGAAAAATGATGCAAATACAATTCCATTATTCATTGATTTCATAAACAATAATAACTATAATCTCCGTTTTACCCATCAACAAAATCAAAATAAAATTACCTTCTTGGATTTAGACCTGACAGGAGAGCCAGGCAATATCATACAAATACAAACCCACCGTAAAATAACCAGTGGCAACACAATACTACATGCTGATAGTAACCATCTAAAACAAACGATTAAATCAATTCCAGTAGGAGAAATGATCCGTGCTAAAAGAAACTGCACCTCTCATACCCAATACATTGAGGAAAAAAAACAAATCAAGAGCAGGCTTCAAGATAGAGGATACCCAAAATGGTCTCTTGAACGGGCAGACAATATTACATCAAAAATTGATAGGAACAAATTACTCACTCAAACCAAAAAATACGTTGAAACAGAACCAAATAAACCTACTCTCGTGCTTCAACAAAGCAATCAATTCCATCAAATCAAAAAAATTGTCAATAACTATCTACCTATATTAATGGAAGATGACACTTTAAGATCATTATTAAAAGATGGATGTAGAATAGTAGCCCGCAAAGCTCCATCAATAGGCAGTGTTTTATCACCATCAGCCTTTCAACCTATAGAACCAATGACCACATGGCTGGAAAACAAAGGATCATATAAGTGTGGTCAACACCCGTGTAAAATATGTTCATACACCTATGTCACAAAAATTTTCTCAAACTCCAATAATTCTGAAACTTTTTCTATACAAAGTTATATCAATTGTAACTCAGAACTAGTAGTATACATCATCGAATGCACAGAATGTAACTTAAAGTATATAGGCTGCACAAGCCGCAAACTAAAAACCCGTATTCTTGAACATTTAAGTTACATAAGAAACTCTAATATCCAAAATATATCAAATGCGGCAAGACACTTCATACTCCATCATAAAAGAACAATAAATTCATTCCGTTGCTATGCAATCGAAAAAATTCATAAATCCAAAAGAGGTGGAAATAGAAAAGAAAAAATGCTACAAAGAGAAGCCTTTTGGATCTTTCGTTTAAAAACCAGAATACCAGAAGGTCTCAATCTAAAAAGAGAGATCATGCATTATTATTAAATATACCGGTCTGTAAGAAAAAAGAAACAAATTCAGACATAAAATACTGTCCATTGGATATGGATAATTCCATATCTACTACAATATACCATTATAATTGTTATGACAATATGCCATATCCACTTGTCTTTTCTCACAAAAGAACGTTCTATAATGAGAAATCAAAAAATACAAGCAGAATACAAACTGTACTCATCAAGCATAAACATATCACTACCCCAAAATTCCTAATTTAATACGATTTTAACTAGCTATATGTTTCTTCCTGGACACATAAGCCTTTTAACAGCTTAACTATGTATCTTTATTATTTCATCTTCACCACATTTTTGTTTAGTAAAATCTAGTTCTTCTTTTTTCACATCTCTCATTTAACCACCATTCACACATAAGTCTGACCCAATGCGTTATAAACTCCAACAATGTGTTTTTAGACTATGGCTCTCTTATACATCTGCCAATCCTAGAATAGTAACACACTATATGGACACACATATGTCTTAAATGGTTTTACAGACATATAAACTATTCAAAAGATATTTACCATTCCCGGATCATTCAGCTCATCAGCTCATGAACCGGTTAATGTGGAAGGCGGATCCAAGACTGCGGTCCAACATGGCATTCCTGAAACGCAATTAATTAATTAAATATACACCTGTGGTCTAACACATTTAAACCCAACACACACAGTCAGACATTCTATCCTAGCCATGAATAAGGACGGAGACACCGTCTGAAACGCGTAGGCTACCTACCATTACTTCTATCATTGCAAGACATTATATATGCTATCGAACCTCTAATTTTTAAACAAGAACAATTAAAACTTGGAAAAAGATTCCTTTTATTTTTTCGAATGCTGGATCCAACCTTCCTTCTCTTCTAAGCATGCTTTTCTTAGTACCGCCCTCAGTGACCTACTATGCAGCGAGGTGCACTCTCACGCTGATAGGGAAATATTACAGCAAGATCAGACCAAGTATTTGTCTGCATAAAAGTGAGATTACAAAATGTGGACTGCTGGAAATATAGCGCCAGGGATGAGGTTTATTTACCAGTGGTGGCGCTAGATTAGACTAAGTATGAAGTCTCACTCCTTGCATTTTCACATGCTATTATCTAATGTTGTTTTGTCTTAAACCGAGCTACATTGCCTCAAGTGGGTCCAAAAGTATGGAAGGAAGAAAATTAAAATACAGATATTGAAAATTCTGACCCACCCCATGATTGCTTAAAGATTAATAAAGAGTGAGACACATGGTATTAAAAATGTATGAAAAGACCCAATTCCCAATGCAGTCACTGAGGTACAGAACCCTACTGTTTCCAATTCCCACACTTTGCTTAGTCGGATCCCACACACAGCTTGTTGCTTTACAGTAATTGACTTAGCGGACGCTTTCTTCTCTTTTCCACTAGATGAAGAATTACAGTTGCTATTTGCTTTTACACATGCAGGCAAGCAATACTATTTGGGGGTGCTAACCCAGGGCGCAGCCAACAGCCCCACCCAATTAAGTACAACCAATGCTGCAGTATTGCAAGGCTGGACCCCGCCCCCGCTGCTGGAACTCAATTGTTGCAGTATGTTGATGACCTACTTCTGGTCTGTGAGTCAGAACAAGACTGTCTAGATGTCACCTTGAGTCTCCTGTTGTTTTTGGAAGCAAACAGCTGCGGGGCATCTAAAGATAAGATGCAATTTTGTCAGTAGAAAGTCACTTTTCTAGGCCATAGCATATCCCAGGGGGCAAAACACCCCAGATAGAGTGGTGACAATATGGGACACTCCTATCCAAACCATTCCCAGACAGCTCTGTGCTTTTCTGGGACTGGTGGGATACTGTGGAGAGTGGGTCATCCAGCCGCCTATAGCCCCTGACACCAAGTCCAGAACAAATACCAGTCTGCAGCCCGTCTAACCAAGTTTGAGGCTGCCTTGCTCATCCCACCCAACCTCACTATACTGGGGTGTTCAGTTTTGATCCCTGCTACATTACTTCCACAGGGTCCAAAAGAGGGGAGTAATGACGAGACTGATCAGTTACATCTCAGTGAGACACCACTCAATTGTGTTGAATTAATGAACTCAGAGCTAGGAGGTCTACAAAATGTGTATGAGACACCCATAAGTAACCCAGATTTTGAGCTTTTTGTAGATGACTCCAAATTCCTCCATGAAGGCACCTACAAGACAGGATACACGTATCACGATGCACGAGGTATGCACTCGCTGAGGATTGTAACCTCGCAAAAGTTAAGATGACCAACATTTACACTGACTCTAGGTACATTTTTGGCATTGCCCACGATTATGGACATAGGCAAAACAGCAAAGGTACGTATGAAAAGTGTACCCCGGCCAGATTACTCATTCCAGCGACTGCAGATTGACTACATACAACTACCCAAGGTAGGTGTGTGTGATTATGTGCTCGTATGCGTAGACCTGCTCTCAGGGTGGCCTGAAGCCTTGCCAGTATCTTCCCCACTGCAAAGAATATGGCCAAGAAAATTCTCAGTCAAGTTTTGTGCTGATATGGGGTCCCTGAGACCACAGAAAGTGACAAGGGAAAGCTTCCAAAGCAAATGCTGTTTAAACGAGAAGCTAAGCTGGAAAAGCAAAGCCCTTAATACATTTGCCATGGCAGGAAAAGTTGAAAGTTTGGGTTATCGCTAACATTAGTAGGCTTATCATTAAAGAATGCACATAACATAAAAAATTAGCTGATAAAGACATGTGTGAGGGGAACATGATGAAGTATATATATATATATATATATATATATATATATATATATATATAGAGAGAGAGAGAGAGAGAGAGAGAGAGAGAAATATAGAGCGCAGTAACGGCACCAGGACTTCAAGATAGATGAAAGCAAAAAGTGGATTTATTCACCTCAACACAGCAACGTTTCGGTTCAACAGGAACCTTTCTCAAGCCATAATAAACTGAATAAAGTGTCAAGTATTTATAGGAGGAGCATACATCAATCGACAATAAAACAATTATATGTATAAATCCATCAGAACATATGAAAAAATATATACTAGTATTACAAAGAAACATTCATAAAGTGCACATAATTTCTCCACTGTGAAATATATAGAAACAATACAATATGCATAGAAAGTGTAGTGATAATTGTAAAGAACACTGTAGATGAAGGCAATTTAGGATAATTGGGAGCAGGCAGAAGCTGATTATAATTAAGCACCAATGTACTCACTGTAAATCGTTCAATATGTGGAGAGATGGAAAAAAGCGCCCGACACACACATGTGTGTCTGCTGCGCATGTCCCAAGATGGCGCCCGCACCGGATATTGAGTCCGGTGGAACGCATCAGACAGCAGGTCACCACTGCACACGCGCCACGATGGAGCTTGCGTTCCACCGCTCCTGCGCATGCGTCAGCCGGGATTTAGCTATGTAGAAAATGCTAAATAGATTGCCTGTCAGTTTTACACTGTCAGGTAATAATGCTTTGGTATACTAAGCATACCAAAGCATTATATAAGCGATCAAAAGATCGCATAGTGGAGTCCCTTAGTGGGACAAAAAAAAATAATGAATTAACCCGTTAGTGACCGCCAATACGAATTTTAACGGCGGCCACTAACGGGCTTTATTCTGATGCATATGCCTTTTTACGGCACTGCATCAGGATGAGTAAACAGAGCAGGGAGCCGTCAAATCTCCCTGCTCTCAGCTGCCAGAGGCAGCTGAGGGCTGGGAGCGTCCCTGCTCTGCCGTCTGAGATCGATATTAGTATCGATCTCACCCGTTTAACCCCTCAGATGCGGTGCTCAATAGCAAGCACCGCATCTGAGTAGTTTTAGAGAGAGGGACGGAGCTCCCTCTCTCTCCCACCGACACCCGGCGATAAGATCGCCGAGTGTCTGTGTCTTCTATGTCAGCTGGGGGCCTAATAAAGGCCCCCAGGTCTGCCTGTCATGAATGCCTGCTAGATCATGCCTCTGGCATGACCTAGCAGATGCCTGCCCGTTTTAAACGGACAGGCAGTAATACACTGCAATACAGAAGTATTGCAGTGTATTATAATAGTGATCGCAGAATCGCATATTATAGTCCCCTAGTGGGACTAGTAAAAAAGTAAAAAAAAAGTTTAATAAAGTTAATTAATAAAGTTAATTTAAAAAAAAGGTGCACAGTAAATTTTAAAAAAACAACAACATTTTTTCCCATTAAAAAGTGGTTTTATACGTTGCATATAAGTACATAAATAATTGAGTCCTCAACTTTTAGATTCCACTGCATGGAAATCTAAACCAATCATCTCTAATTATAATAATGTCTGTCTGTCTGTGTTGTTTCTTTTCTTAAGACAATTAAATCTAAGATGCATAAGCCTTTCATACCATTTCTTACAGGTTTCAACATAAAATGAATAATTATGAAGGTACTGAAATGTATGAAAGCTATACACGTAAACCGTAGCCACTCTGATTATAGTAAAAGACTAAGGCCCTATTCACACATAGTTTTTTGCAGGCAGAAATTAGGCATATTTTGACCTGCCTGCACTCTCTTTGCAGCTTTTTTTTGCGCCGTTTTTCGCCCCAGCCATTGAGCACCGCTGGCAGAAAACTGCCTTCTCTACCTCCCATTGAAGTAAATGGTAGGTCAGAGACAGAAACGTCTGAAGAAAGGGCATGACGTTTTTTTTCCCATGAGCGTTTTTTTCCGCTCGCAGGAAAAACTCCTCCGCCTCCTACTGAAATCAATGAAAGGCGATCTCGGCCATTTTTTGGAGTGGTTTCCGATGTGGTTTCCGACGCGGTTTCCACGCTAAAAAACTCTGTGGGAACAGGGTCTAACAGGTTACTAGAACAGTGTAGCAACACAGCCTATTTTGTTTATTTATAATAACTTAATAACCAAAGTTTTTAAATGTTAAACTTTAGACTGAAAAGTTTCAAAAAGACTTTGAATACCTAACTGAAACTATTTGAAATTCTCCCCAGTATTTCACCTCCAGCTACTTAAAACACAATCTCTGAAATTAAAAGGTGAAATTAGATTTAATCGTCCTATAAGATTTGTTTTAGTAAACTTGGATACACTTATAAGTTTATATATCAATTTAAACTGCACTTACGCAGTCTAAAAATTTTCCATAATTAAATAATGCTTTTTTCAAATTTGATAAAAACAACCAACCCCTTAAAATTAAAATCTGTCCTAGGGCACAGTGAAGCAATCTCATCTCTTTACTGTAATTGGATTCATATTAGATTGTGCTTATGACAATTACATAAATTCAGAATATGACCTGTATTTTAATCAGAAATTCTAATGCTTATGCAAGTGTTTGCAAGACAGTGTTTGTTGATATGTGATGTAAAAAAAATATGTATATATTTTATTAAAAATAAAAAATAGTTACATTTATGCTATAAAATACACTACCGTTCAAAAGTTTAGGGTCACTTAGAAATTTTCTTATTTTTGCAAGAAAAGCACAGTTTTTTTCAATGAAGATAACATAAAATTAATCAGAAATACACTCTATACATTGTTAATGTGCTAAATGACTATTCTAGCTGCAAACGTCTGGTTTTTAATGCAATATCTACATAGGTGTATAGAGGCCCATTTCCAGCAACCATCACTTCAGTGTTCTAATGGTAGATTGTGTTTGCTAACTGTGTTAGAAGGCTAATGGATGATTAGAAAACACTTGAAAACCCTTGTGCAATTATGTTAGCAACCCTGTAAACAGTTTTGCTGTTTAGAGGAGCTATAAAACTGACCTTCCTTTGAGCTAGTTGAGAATCTGGAGCATTACATTTGTGGGTTCGATTAAACTCTAAAAATGGCTAGAAAAATAGAGCTTTCATGTGAAACTCGACAGTCTATTCTTGTTCTTAGAAATGAAGGCTATTCCATGCGAGAAATTGCCAAGAAACTGAAGATTTCCTACAACGGTGTGTACAACTCCCTTCAGAGGACAGCACAAACAGGCTCTAACCAGAGTAGAAAGAGAAGTGGGAGGCCCTGCTGCACAACTGAGCAACAAGACAAGTACATTAGAGTCTCTAGTTTGAGAAATAGACACCTCACAGGTCCTCAACTGGCAGCTTCATTAAATAGTACCCGCAAAACGCCAGTGTCAACGTCTAGCTGAAGAGGCGACTCCGGGATGCTGGCCTTCAGGGCAGAGTGGCAAAGAAAAAGCCATATCTGAGACTGGCTAATAAAAGGAAAAAATTAATATGGGCAAAAGCACACAGACATTGGACAGAGTAAGATTGGAAAAAAGTGTTATGGACAGACAAATCAAAGTTTGAGGTGTTTGGATCACACAGAAGAACATTTGTGAGACGCAGAACAACTGAAAAGATGCTGGAAGAGTGCCTGACGCCATCTGTCAAGCATGGTGGAGGTAATGTGATGGTCTGGGGTTGCTTTGGTGCAGGTAAAGTGGGAGATTTGTACAAGGTAAAAGGGATTTTGAATAAGGACGGCTATCACTCCATTTTGCAACGCCATGCCATACCCTGTGGACAGCACTTGATTGGAGCCAATTTCATCCTACAACAAGACAATGACCCAAAGCACACCTCCAAATTATGCAAGAACTATTTAGGGAAGAAGCAGGCAGCTGGTATTCTATCTGTAATGGAGTGGCCAGCGCAGTCACCAGATCTCAACCCCATAGAACTGTTGTGGGAGCAGCTTGACCGTATGGTACGCAAGAACTGCCCATCAAGCCAATCCAAATTGTGGGAGGGCCTTCTGGAAGCATGGGGTGAAATTTCTCCCAATTACCTCAGCGAATTAACAGCTATAATGCCAAAGGTCTGCAATGCTGTAATTGCTGCAAATGGAGCATTCTTTGACGAAAGCAAAGTTTGTAGGAGAAAATTATTATTTGAAATAAAAATCATTATTTCTAACCTTGTCAATGTCTTGACTATATTTTCTAGTCATTTTGCAACTCATTTGATAAATATAAGTGTGAGTTTTCATGGAAAACGCAAAATTGTCTTGGTGACCCCAAACTTTTGAACGGTGGTGTATGTTTGCAATGTTATGCAGATAAAGTGTATTGCGGTTAATTCTGGTTGGAGAAATAGTACAAAAGTAGGGATTAAATGGGGATTTATGGTTTTACAGGATATAGAAATAAAGTTATTTGGGCTGCAATTGTGAAAATAAGATAAGAACTTTGTCATACAGTGTATACTTTGCGCATTAATTATTCTCTATTCCACATGACCGGGGTTACTAGCAGTCTATAAATTCACAAATTGTCCACAAAAATAGGTAGCTTTATTTTAGTGTGTAGAAAAGTTTTATATTATATACATAGATCCACCATAACATTAAAACCACTGACAGGTGAAGTGAATAACATTGATTATCTTGTTTTAATGGCATTTGTCAAGGGGTATGTTAGGCAGCAAGTGAACAGTCAGTTCTTGACGTTGATTTGTTGGAAGTACGAAAAATGGGCAAGTATAGGGATCTGAACGACTTTGACAAGGACCCCATTGTGATGTCTAGATGACTGGGTCAGAGCTATTCCAAAGTTGCAGGTCTTGTGGAGAGTTCCCGGTATGCAGTGATTGGTACCTATCAAAAGTATTCCAAGGAAGGACATCCACCGAACGAGCGACCGGGTCATGGGTGCCCAAGACTCATTGATATGTATAAGGAGCGAAGGCTAGCCCATCTTATCCGATCCTACAGAAAAGCTCCTGTAGCAAAAATTGCTAAAAAAAAATTGATGCTGGATCTGAAAGAAAGGTGTCAAAACACAGTGCATTGCTGCTTGCTGCATTTGAGACTGCATAGCAGCAGACCAGTCAGAGTGCCAATGGTAAACCCTGTACACCATGAAAAGTACTTAAAGTGAAGGTGTCATGATTTTTTTTAATTTAGACATTTTATTGCTTTTTATTTAATGTAAACACAAAATTATTTTATTTATGTTGTCACTTTAAACTTTTTTATGTATTCATACTTTTAGTTCTCTATGGGAGCTGCCATTTTTTTTAATCTCTGTATGTGTCGATTAACGACACATACTAAGATGCTATACGGCGCATACAATGCCATAGAGAATGTGAATGGGAGCCTTTCCATTCTCCAAAGCATGCACCGTCTGTGTGTGAACTGCGCATGCGCAGTTCACACCAGTAACACAATGAAGTTCGTTCCTAAAGAGAAATCCGGCGCCATTCTCATGTGGAACAACTTCCGGCCGCGGCTTCCGGCAATAGCTTCAACAAAGCGAAGGCACAAGGAAGAGAAGTGTAGGCGGCAGGAACTTGGTAAAACGAGCGGAGGCGGCGGCATGAGCAGGTCATTTATGGTAGTGTATGATGTGCGACTGTGTGATACTGTCTGCTGGGCTACTGCATCTATCCCAACATGTGCGATCCTGTCTGCTCAGCCTCTGTAAAATGGTGGCACACAATGTAGGCGGTTTGAAGACATTCAAACGCCTCCCCCACCCGGCACTAACCAGAAGAAGGGAGGGGGGATTGTGTGAGGACACTAGAGGAGAGTGTGTTCACCCCAAATTTTTGCACCAGAAATCAATGAGGTTGCTTTACCACAGTGATAATGCTGTAATTTTGGGAACTGCTCCCTCTAGTGGCCAGCACATGGAAATATTATAATTTAGAATCTAATTTATAATATTTTCTGACTTGTGAAAAAAATATAAAACATTAAAACAATGTGTAATTAGTTCTATACTCATTGTTCAACTGAAAAAAAATACTAAAATTCTAGCGACACATTCCCTTTAAAATTGGCATGTGAGCATTAGACCTTAATAATGGAATAAGGTGGACTTCTCTGAAAAATATATTTATTTTTTTTACATTATGTGGTTGCTTACCTGAGATTGAGATAGCATCAGCATCACTATGAAAAGAAGACGAGACGGCGGAGGCAGTGTGATGCTCTGAGAAATCTTCTGCTGGGAAACTTTGGGTCTTGGCATTAACATGAGTGTTACTTTGACATGTATCACCTACCTAAACATTTTTGCAGCCCAAGTATACCACTTCGTGGAAATAGAAATCCCTAATGGCAGAGGCCTCTTTCAGCAGGATAATGGTTCCCTGCCACACTGCAAATATTTTTCAGGAATGGTTAGAGGAACATGATAAAGAGCTCAAGGTGTTGACTTGGCCTCTGAATTTGATGTGAGATGTGCTGAAAAACAAGTCTGATCCATGGATACCCCACCTCACAATTTACAGGATTAAAAGGTTCTGCTGCTAATGTCTTGGAGCCAGATACCACAGGACACCTACAGAAGTCTTGTGGAGTTCATGCTTTAACAGGTCAAAGCTGTTTTGGTAGAACGAGGGACCTACACAATAATAGGAAGGTGGTTTAAAGTTATGGCTGATCTGTGTGTGTACATATATTTCACTTTTTTTTTTTTCATTTTGGTTTAATATGACCATACATTTGGTTTGCTGTTCGTGATTTGTCGCTAGATTGCTCAGAAAAAAAGACAAAACAAAAAAGGACATCAGCAGCCCTTAAAGAAAATAATTTTAAACACTTTACTCTAAAATTATTTCTGTGTTATACTTATGTACAGTAGGTTGCACAATCTAGTGGAGAGCATGTACGCATGTTAGTTATTTATAATACATTATACTGAGATTGAAATCTTCAAAACATAACAACTCCAGGTTTGCAAATTCAAAGAAAGACAAGCCAGATGCACTAATAATTCTTTCAATAGAGTACTGTGAAATCCTAGGGACACAACATTGTAAAATCTTTTAAAAAAATCAATATAAATAATGCATTATTTTTGTGTGTGCATGTGTGTGTGTATGTATGTATGTATGCATGTATGTATGTATGTATGTATGTATGTATGTATGTATGTATGTATGCATGTATGCATGTATGTATGTATGTATGTATGTACTGTATGTATGTGATACAGTTTATGTTAAGGTAGTAATAGGAAAGGGAATGTCTCATGTATTTCTTTCTAGTTTCATTTATTTGATCAAAAGTCTGTAGAAAAGAAAGAAAATATATATTTTTTTGTTGTTGTAGCTGTTGTTTTTTTTAAAATAATTTTTTTTTCTTTAGAGGCCCATATTGGCGACACACACTTCCTTCCTGTGTTATCTGCATAGACAGTGCAGCTAGGTTGTGTGCTTTATGGGTAAAAGTTAATTAACAGAGAATTATTATAGACTCAGTGGTGTAGCTATAGGGGTCGCAGCGTTCGCAATTGCGACCGGGCCCCGAAGCCAGGGGGGCCCACGGCCCCCCGCACCACATCAATAAAAAGTTACTATAGTAACTCGGGCCGCGGGCCCCTGTTACTATAGTAACAGACTGTACTTACCTTCCTGGTTCCGGATCGCAGTGGAGGTCCTGACGTCCAGCGCTGTGCGCAGCGCATGACGTCACAGCGCTATGCGCCGCGCACAACATCGAGAGGACAGTACCTCCGCCGCGGCTGAAGAGGAAGGTAAGATTAGCAGCTCTGACTGCTAAAGCTGACTGGCGGGGTCCGACTCCCGGGACCCGCCAATCAGCTGTTTTGAAGGGGCTGCAGCACTCATACGGGAGCTGCTTCCCCTTCATTACGATCACTTCATTCCGGTCACACTGTGAATCCGTGTCGGCGATTCACAGTGTGAGCGAGTAAGTGAAATGACGGGGAAGCAGCTCTCGTACGAGTGCTGCGGCCCCTTCAAAACAGCAGATTGGCGGGTCCCGGGAGACGGACCCCGACACATCAGCTATTGATGGCCTATCCTGAGGATAGGCCATCAATGTTTAGGGACTGGACAACCCCTTTAAGCCTACGATGTAGCAGGCTTAGAGGGCCCATGAGACAGGATCACAGATTGTGTGATGCTGTCTGCTGGGCCCTGTATCTAAGCCAATCACATGGTAGGCTTAGATACATGGCCCATGTGTGATCCTGTCTGATGGGCCCTGTATATAAGCCTACCACACTGTAGGTTTAGATACAGGGCCCCAGCACACAGTAATCTTATACTGTATAAGATTACAGTCTGCTGGACTCTGTATCTAAGCCTACCTTGTGGTAGGCTTAGATACAGGATCCCACAGACCGTATCACACATGGGCCCTGTATCTAAGCCTAACACGTGTAACTAATCGTTTGTTTTTGTGTGTTTTCTTACAGGTTCGGTCGTTGGACTACGTCGGATTCCAGGACTACTTCGATGACGGCTTTTTTTATTTTCAATAAAATGGTTAATGAGGGTTGTGTGGGTTTTTTTTTTATTTCAATAAAATATTTTTTCTATGTCTTTGTGTTTTTTTTTAAACTATATTACTACCGCCTTAGTAATGGCCGCTGGCTAATTGACAGCATCCATTGCTAAGGCGGGGCTTAGTGTTAGCCGGTGCAGAGGCTAACACTAACCCCCTTTATTACCCCGGTACCCACCGCCACCAGGGGTGCTGGGAAGAGCCGGGAACCATCCAGTACTTGACCATCTGTAGTGATGGTCGGCCACTGGGGTGGCCACAGGCTGGTATTATCAGGAGGGGAAAAGCCAAAAACAGTGGCCTTTCCCACCCTGGTGATGCTAGGCTGCTGCTGCTTTATTGTATCTGGCTGGTTATGAAAAATGGGGGGGACCCCACGTCATTTAAAAAAAATAAAATAAAAAATAATTGGAAAGAACGATGTGGGGTCCCCCCCCCCAATTTTCATACCCAGCCAGATACAACACAGCAGCAGCAGGCAGCATTACCAGGGTGGTAGGTGCCACTGTTTTTGGCCTTCCCCAGCCTAATACTACCAGCCTGCGGCCGCCCTGGTGCCTGACCGTCACTATAGATGGTCGGGTACTGGTTCGTACCCGGCTCTTCCCAGCACCCCTGGTGGCGGTGGGTACCGGGGTAATAATGGGGGTTAGTGTTGGCCTTTTACTTTGCTTTCATGCTATTCCTAAGTGCTTGTGTGCTGCCCAACCCGAAAAGTGCACGGAATAGAAAGCAAAGTAAATGGTGCTGGCATTGAAGCATAAGCAGAGAATGAACGGGGCGGACATTGAGGCTGTGGACCAATAGGATGCCTCAAACCCGGGTCTACGTCAGAAGTCCCGTGTTTGAGGCATTCTATTGGATCATAGCCTCCTCAATGCCAGCACCCAGGGGCATAACTAGGAAACACTGGGCCCCAAAGCAAACTTTTAACTGGGCCCCACTTCCCTGGGTGCCACACACAGCCTGGCCTTGTAGGTAGTGCCTCCCTGTAAATAGTGCCATACAGCCCCCTCCTTTAGACAGTGCTATACAACCTCCCCTGTGGACAGTGCTATACAGCCCCCCCTGCAGACAGTGCTATACAGCCCCCCATGTAGACAGTGCTATACAGACCCCCCTGTAGATAGTGCTATACAGCCCCCCATGTAGACAGTACTATACAGCCCCCCCTGTAGACAGTGCTATACAGCCCCCCCTGTAGACAGTTCTATACAGCCCCCCTGTAGACAGCTCTATACAGCCCCCTGTAGACATTGTAATATAGCCTCCCCATACAGTGCTATACAGCCCCCTCTGTAGACATTGCTATACAGCCTCCCCATACAGTGCTATATGGCCCCCCTGTAGACTGTGATATACTTTCAAGTATCACAAAGAGGGACAATCGATGTGGCGCGCAGTAGCATTTTTTTTATTTTAAACCACACCTCTAATCCCACCCAATCCCCACTTATACATGCCTGCTTCAGCCCACACAGTATAATGCCCCAATAGCTGCCACCATACAGTATAATGCCCCCATATAGTATAATGCCCGCAGATGCCCCATACAGTATAATGCCCACACAGATGCCCCATACAGTAAAATGCCCAAACAAATTCCCCCATACAGCATAATGCCCCATAGATGACCCCATGCAGCATAATACTCCCATAGCTGCTACCACAGTATAATGCCCTACATAGCTGCCCCCAGAGTATAATGCCATCCATAGCTGTCTCCACAGTACAATGCCCCCATAGCTGTCCCCACAGTATAATGCCCCGATAGCTGTCCCAACAGTAGAATGCCCCCATAGCTGTACCCACAGTATAATGCCCCCATAGCTGCCCCCATAGTATGATGCCCCCATAGCTGCCACCACAGTATAATTCCCCTAAAGTATAATATCCCCATACTGTATAATGCCCCCATAGCTGTCCCCACAGTATAATGCTCCCATACAGTATAATGCCGCTCCATATAGTAGAAGGCTCCTATAGCAGCCACCATATCATCCCCCCTTCCCTACCCAGTATAATGCCCCATAGTGCCTAATAGAAAAATAATAACATATTTACTTACCTATCCCCGTTCCCACGCCGGGTGGCAGATCCTGCTCCTCCAGTCTGTGATGTGAGTGACTCGGGGCAGACAGGCGATGACGTCACTATATCGCACCTGCCTGCGCCGAGCCGCTCACGGCAGAGTGAATGCCGTCAGCTCCTTGCTCCAGCTTTCAGGAAACGGGACCCGCACGGTGAGCGCTGTGTGGCTACAGGGGCCCTAAGTAGCCACAATTGCGCAATTGCGACCGTTGCCACCCCTTGAGCTACGCCACTGTATACAGTAGCCTATGGAAGAGCAGGGAGAAACTTCCCTGCTATGTCATAGTGTTCAATAGTATCTGCATCCGAAGGACGCAGACACTATTGAATGTGGTGTCGCTACCACTGCAGCAGCCATAGCGGCTGCTAACGGAGCCTTTCGGGCAAGGGGGGGGGGGCCCGTGCCGCCAGAAACCTGGCCAACCCATATTGACGAATCCGGCATTGCAAAGCCACAACACAGATATGAACAGAGCCTTACAAGATTTGCTACCCAAAGGCCTTGTCTCTTGCCATCCAAGGAAAATAAAGCTTTTTTCAAATTCTCTAACTTTATATTTAATTTCCTGTTTTTTCTGTTGCCCATACCTATTCTCATTTCTTTTCACTCCATGAGTTATAATATTTAGGTTCTACACCCTTTATGCCTATGTTATGCTTTTTAATCACTGTTAGGGATCTACTGTGCTGTTAGGTCGATTTGTTATTGCCGTTTGTGACCTATTCTAATCCGGTCTTTATTCTCTGCTTTTTCTTTCTCCAACCTGTGAGAAATTTCACAACATTACAAGGTTATTATATAACCACTTTTTTGCAAAAATCTGTTTGGCTACTATAAAGGGGGATTTATTAAGACTGGCTTTTCATAGGAAACAAGTTTGAATAAGATGCAACAAATCTATTAAAAGGTGCACGTCTCTAAATGAATTTGTCATATCTTCAGCTGTCTGTGTACCGAGGGAAACTGGCGTAGATTTCTGCTTAATTTACCCCAGATTCTGGCCTAAATTATAGTAAATTTGTCAGGTCGCAGATCACGTCGCCCCCTTTAAGCTCTGCCCACTTTTTAGAAAAGTGCATTACTAACAGTTAAAAGCAAAATTTAGGTTTCCTTCAGGCTAAGTTCACATTTCGTTTTTACTGTACGTCTGACGTGAACGTTTTGACATGGAAAAACAGTGTCAAAACTTGCACCACAGCGTGCACATTGATTTCTATGGTCGGGACAGATACCCTAATTGTGTAGTTTGTGCATATGTTTTGTGTGCTTACATTCTATCTTTTTCTTTTCCAAGTCCTGAAAAATGTAGTCTACTACGCTTTTCAGTACTCTTCCAAAACGTATACTACACGTATACGTTTTTATTGGTATTGAAGTCAATGGCGACGTATGAACGACGTACGAAATCTTAAACCCTGCGTTTGCATATATAAAATTACCCAGATTATGAGATAAAACAGTGCCTCCCCCTGCCAAGCCCAGGTATCGGCACCATAAAATACTGCAGCCACTCCGTACTTCTTCCTTTATATTTTGACTTTACAAATCTTGACTTTACAAATTTTAAATCAGCTCAAGAACAAAAAACATATATGTTTTTAGAAGTAAGAACAGACATAAATGTATCACAACATATATGATGTATACTACAAAAAAACTTATGTATACGTTTATGTATACGTTACAAATGCATACATTTTTGTAACTTTAAAAATGTATAAATTGTCGTATATTACAAACGTGTACAAAACAGGATGTGAACTGAGCCTTATACTGTAGCCAATTTTTACACTCTATGCTACTTTTATTACATAAGCAATGTATTTACTATGAATAAACAGTACATCCTAATTTACTAGTTTTAAGAAACTGAAAAACCTATTTATACTTACTGTATTTGCCCTTGTTAGCTCAAAATTGGAGCATCATAACTTCTTTAAATCTCAAGTCATCTTTTTTCATTCACATTGGAAATCAGGTAAGAATTGGAATGCATCCAGTTTATGCATAAAAGATTATACAACTAGGTGACATCTTCATATCAGATTTACATTTTAAAAACAACATACTGAGCTCCAAACTTTACAAATTCATTAAAAGACATCTCGTCAGCCGATGGTTTATTTCTCCTACCACACACAGCGAGTTTTGACAGAATAGAAATGGGTCACATTTTTTATTTTATTTTTAAATAAATATGCTGCTGAAGACCCAAATCCTGTTTCTGAAAACAGATGGATTACAATATGAAGTGCTGATTATTCTATAATACATTTTCCAGACATTTTAAATCCACGGGGATTCAAATTACAAAATAACAACACATTCTGCATGTGATTATGTAAATTGTAAAAGCTTGGGATAATATTCTTATTTATTTCATTGGTTGCAGTCGTACCAAAATAGGACTTTTTCGCAGGTGAAATGATGTAAATATCTTTCCTACCTGTCTAAGAAAACATGAGACTTTTTAAAGATTTAACCCCTAGCCGCACAACTCAGTAACTGTACGTCGTCGTGGGAGGTTACTTCCCGCACCAGGACATATAGTTACTGAGTCGTTCCCGTTGGAAACTGTCAGTGACATTGTGAACCGGGTAACTAAATTTTGGTGTTTTTTACAAATAAATATTGAATTTATCGCCAACATTTTTTCACTACCATAAAGTACAATATTTCACAAGAAAACAGTCTCAGAATCACTTGGATAGATAAAAGCATTCCAACATTATTACCACATAAAATAACATGTCACATTTGAAAAAATCGTCTGTGTCCACAAGGCCAAAACAGGCTGTGTCCCAAAAGGGTTAAATAGAGTCAAGAAACTATATGATAATCTACCCTAAATTATTGGTTGTACCCTTAATATTATTATTTCTATTATCCAATATTGTTATCACTTTAATGAAGAAATTAAATGATTTGCAAGAACAAGTGGTAAAATAATGTAGAAATTTCAATAAAATATACAAATGTAAATAATATGGAATCCCTGTATGTCTATTTCAAAGGTGTATTCACACCTCAGGTAAATTGACAACTGAGATTCACCATTGCTGACAGTATTAGACTATGTAGGGGATATACCCTATTGGCAAACAAAATAGTAACACCTAGTTATCAATTTATTCATACATTTCCAGGTGGAATAACAGAGGAATGGTGCAATGCAGAGTTCTAAGAAGTGATGCTCCAGCATTTATTATTTGACTTCTGTGGAAAACAAGTATTAACTTAAACAGTCATTTCAGGATTACCTGATAGTTTGCGCTCCAAAGGTCCTAGAATTGAGTATCAAACACTTGTTAGACAAGACCATGAAGGTGGAATAGGGTTACCAAACCATCCTTATATTACAGAGCTGTGCAAGTCAACAGAGTGCTAGATTGGCTAAGAAATCCCCACAGAAAGTCTGGATCCAAATTGAACAGGTAGTCTCCCCCTATTAGTAAGGTACTCAGCATTAAAATACACCCAGTCCATTTTGCATTTTTTGATTAACATTCTGACATACACTACGTGGTCGATTTGGAATTCTATTAATGAACTTCATTCACTTACCTCTATCCCTTCACCATTAATACTGATTTGATATTTGCCTCTCACTTATTCCACCGAAGGAAATGCTATGCTACACTCATTACTACAATCTAATTCCTGACCCTACAATGTCCTGATTGACTCGAGATCCATTCCATCCCTCCAGGAACAGACCTCCCACATAGAAATAGCTCTACTTAATTCTCTAATATATAACAGGAAACACAATCAATTACGCTTGATGCAAAACCACTCCCAAACAAATGTGACTTCATATAAACATATGAAGTTTATTGCATATAAATAACTTTGCAACTCTAATTTGTACTCCAGCAGACCCCTTATGAGAACAAAATGTAAGACTGAGAACAAAACTGTAAGATGTGAGAAGTTCGTACATATGACACATGTCTACATTCGCAGGTGGGAATTTTAACCCCTTCCTGCTTTGGCCACTTTTGGCCTTCCTGACAGTGCCTCATTTCTCAAATCTGACATGTTTCCCTTTATGTGGTAATAACTTCGGAATGCTTATACCTATTCAAGCCATTCTGAGAATGTTTTCTCGTGACACATTGGACTTTATGGTACTGTTAAAATTTGCTCATTACATCTAGTATTTAATTGTGAAAAACACCAAAACTTAGGGGAAAAATTGCAAAAATTATAATTTTTCTAAATTTAAATTTATCTGCTTGTAAGTTAGGCCGTTCTACCACACACAATTATTACTAATTAACATCCCCATATGTCTACTTTAGATTGGCACCATTTTTTGAACATCCTTTTATTTTTCTAGGACGTTACAAGGCTTAGAGCTTTAGCAGCTATTTCTCACAATTTCAAAAAAAAATCAAAAAGCTATTTTTTCAGGGACCAGTTCAGTTGTGAAGTGGCTTTTAGGGCCTTATATATTAGAAACCCCCAATAAGTCACCACATGTTAAAAACTTCACCCCTCCAAGTATTCAAAACAGCATTTAGAAAGTTTCTTAACCCTTTAGACGTTTCACAGGAATTAAACCAAGTAGAGGTGAAATTTACAAATTTCATTTTTTATTTTTTTTGCAGAAATACATTTTTAATCCATTTTTTTTGTAACACAAAGTTTTACCAGAGAAACACAACTCAATATTTATTGCCCAGGTTCTACAGTTTTAGGAAATATCACATATGTGGACCTAGTGTGCTACTGGACTGAAGCACAAGCCTCAGTAGCAATAGAGAACCTAGTGGATTTTAGGCCTCCTTTTTATTAGAATATATTTTAAGCACCATGTCGTGGTGCCAAAACAGTGGAAATCCCCCATAAGTGGCCCCATTTTGGAAACTAAACCCCTTGAGAAAATTATCTAGGGTTATAATGAGCATTTTGACCCCACAGGTTTTTTGTATAAATTATTGGAATTAGGCCGTGAAAATGAAAATCTACATACTTTCAAAGAAAATGTAGGTTTAGCAATTTTTTTCTCATTTCCACAAGGACTAAAGGCAAAAAAGCACTGCAACATTTGTAAAGCAATTTCTCCAGAGTAAAACAATACCCCACAACTGGTCATAAACGGCTGTTTGGACACACAGCAGGGCTTAGAATGGAAAGAGCTGCATTTGGCTTTTGGAGCTCAAACTTAGCAGGAATAGTTTGGAGAGGCCATGTCACATTTGCAAAGCCCCAGAAGGACCAAAACAGTAAAAACTCTCAAAAAATTACTCCATTTAGGAAACTACACCCCTTGAGAAATTCATCTAAGTGTGTAGTGAGCATTTTGAACCCACAGGTCCTTCATAGATTTTATTAGAATTGGGCAGTGAAAATAAAAACAATCCTTTTCTTCAATAAGACGTAACTTTAGCTCAACATTTTTTATTTTCTCAACAAATAAAGGAAATAAAGAACCCCAACATTTGTAAAGCAACTTCTCTGGAGTACATAAATACCCCATATGTGGTTATAAACTGCTGTTTTGGCACACGGCATGGATCAGAAGAGAAAGAGCGCCATTTGGCTTTTGGAGCACAGATTTTGCTGGATTGGTTTCTTTACACCATGTCGCTTTTGCAAAGACCCTGAGGTACCAGTGCAGTGGAAACCCTCAAGGTGATTCAACTAGGGATGTAGTGAGCATGTTAACCCCGCAGGTGTTTTGCAGAAATTAGTGTACACTCGATGTTGCATAGTGAAAATTGGATTTTTTCCATAGATATACCAATATGTGGTGCCCAGCTTGTGTCACCGTAAGAAGACAGCTCTCTAATTATTATGCTGTGTTTTCCAGTTTTCACCCTATATGGGGCAGAATCACCCTATATGGGGCACTAATCTTTTGTCTGGACATTCGACAGGGCTCAGGAGTGAAAGAGTACCATGCAAAATTGAGGCCTAATTTCGCGACTTACAAAGTATTATTTCACAATCGCAGAGGCTCTGATGTGAAATAATAAAATAAACCCCTGAGAAGTGACCCCATTTTGGAAACTACACCCCTCAAGGCATTTATTAAGGGGTGTAGTGATAATTTTCACCCCACAGGTCATTTCCATAAATAAATGCGCTGCGTATGGTGCAAAGTAAAAATTTGATTTTTTTTCCCCAGATATGCCAATTCAGTGGCAAATATGTCATACCCAGCTTATGCCACTGGAGACACAAACCCCAAAAATTGTTAAAAGGGTTCTCCCGGGTATGGCGATGCCATATATGTGGAAGAAAACTGCTATTTGGGCACGCTGTAGGGTTCAGAAGGGAGGGAGCACCATTTGGCTTTTGAAGAATAGATTTTGCTTGGTAGTAGTTTTGTTTTGGAGTTTTACTGGTACTTCAGTTTATAATGTGGAGGTACATGTAAGCTGGGCAGAGTACATCAGGGGCATAGTCAGGTGGTATAATAATGGGGTAAAAAATCCCAATAAAATAATCCATAGATGTGTGTTACGCTTTGAAGCAATCCTTTCTGCACAGGCCAGTGTCGCAGTGATAAATGGTGTCCTTTCTTATTCCCCTATTGGTACACACCCGACACGTTTACAGTTTAGGGAATTTTGCTGGGAAGGGTTGTCCTGGTATAATACGGGCACCCTCTCTTCCAGCAGATATGTTTGGGCCCTCCCCTTCCTGGTTCCCTAATTTTAGGGCCCCTGATAAATCGCCTCTTGAAACAGAAGAAATGTTCCCCTCGGGCCTGCACAACCGCGTATTTTTATTCCCTGACTTATTGGAGCCTTAATGAATTTTTCATAGACGTAGTGGTATGAGGGCTGTTTTTTTGCGGGATGAGCTGTAGTTATTATTGGTACCATTTTGGGGTACATGCGACTTTTTGATCACTTTTTATCCTATATTTTTTGGGAGGCAAGGTGACCAAAAAACAACAATTCTGGTATAGTTTTTTTTGTTTTTTTATACAGCGTTCATCATGCGTTATAAATGACATGTTAACTTTATTCTGTGGGTCAGTACGATTCCAGCGATACCTAATTTATTTTATGTTTTACAACTTTTTGCACAATAAAATTACTTTTGTAAAAAGAATGTATTTTTTCTGTCGCCATGTTGTGAGAACCATAAAGTTTTATTTTTTTTCGTCGATGAAGCTGTATGAGGGCTTTCTTTTTGTGAGACGAGCTATAGTTCTTATAGGTACCATTTTTTGATACATGCAACGTTCTGATCACTTTTTATTTCAATTTTTGTAGGGCAAAGTGACCAAAAAACAGAAATTCTGCCATTGTTTCTTACGTTTTTTTTACGCCGTTCACCGCATGGAAGAAATAACATAACATTTTTATAGTTTAGGTAGTTTAGGCCGTTGCGGTCGCGACGATACCAAATATGTATGGTATATTATTTTTTTCAATAAAGGACTTGATAAGGGAAAAATTGCGATTGTTACTTGAAACTTTTATTATATTTTCAACAATTTTTTTTTTCTTCCCTATGTAGTGCAATGTATTAGATCTGTCAGTCATTCACTGACAGCAAGCCGATTAGGCTTCGCCTCTGGGCTGGGCCTAATCGGCTTCCATAATGGCAAAAAAGGAGGCCATTGTTAGGTCTCCTGTTGCCATAGTAGCAGTTCAGCAGCCATGCCATTGCAGGGCAGAGCTGCCGATCTTCTGACAACCACAAAGATGCAGCGATCGCCTTCAATAGCTGCATCTAAGAGGTTAATGGCAGGGATCAGAGCTAGCTCCGATTCCTGCTGTTACAGGTGGATGTCAGCTGTAACATACAGCTAACATCGACCGCTCATGTCGCCGGATCATCTCCTGAGCCGGCGCCATCTTGCCAGCAGCAACGGAAGCCTTTTAGGCCCCGCCTCTGGGGTGAGGGCTGGAAGTTTTCCATTTTAGGCAGATCGGGAGGCCACCATTAGGCCTCCGGTTGCCATTGCAGCCACCGACACCCCTGCAATTTCATTGCTGGGGTGCTGATGAGCTCCAAACACCTTAAATGCAGCGATTCTTTTTGACCTCTGCATTTAAGAGGTTAATGGCGGGGATCTAAGCTAACTTCAGTCCCCGATATTACAGCAGGGTTTCAGCTGTAAGATACAGCTGACATCCAGGAATGATGGCAACGACTCAGCTTCTGAGCCGGTGCCATCCATTTATCGTAAGCATACAACATTTTGCGGGAAGCACTGGCTTTCCATGACGTATACTTACGACAAATGTCGGGAAGGGGTTAAAGAAACGCCAAAACTGCAGGAATGCACCAAGCAACTTTTGCATGCAAATCAAAATGCTGATTATATCGGTACATAATTTTCCATCTCCTTATACAAACTCTAAAACTGGGTTCAAACGTCACAGTAAAATCACTATTTTTGCTGTGATTTTTAAAAAATTGACGCAAATCCGCTCTATTCTGACGCGACTCTGCAAAAACCACAGCAAAAAACACAAATTGACTGCAATGTGTGAACACAGTCTAACCGTAAACAATAATTGCAAGTCTCTAAAACTAATCTAATGCATTAACTAATATTGTTTTTTTGTTTTTTTACTGGAACCAGTGTGAAACAAGTCATCAAAAAGGCATCAGTGGATGAAAATATATTTTTTGACTGATGGAAATCTGCTTTATCCATAAGAAATGCATCAGACATTCCTCTCTAGTGAAAATTTTTATTGCTATGGCTGTAGTCAGTGGTCAGTGGATTTTACGCTTAACATCGCGTGTGGACAGAATAGGCAGAGTATAAAATGTCTCAATTTTATTGATGTTTGTGTGAAGTACGAGTGCTTAGTCAGAGAAGGAATGCCTGCAGGCAAACAAAACCCTATTTCCTGACCACCCAATAGATAATAAGGATAAAGTTAGAGTTTACAACTTTTATTAAGCTACGTGTAGCAAGAACAAACTATACACATAAATTTTAAAAATTTCACTGCCACAGACCGAAGTCAGTTTAACAGCTGGAGAAACCCAGCAGAGTATCTGAGAATTGCGGTGTATGCCGAGTGTCGGCAGACAGTCAGTGCAAGGGCACCAGTGCCTCTATTAGTATGTAGACAAAGATCCGGCTGAGGCAGGGATTAAAAAATCAATACAGCCCCCCGACATGTTTCGCTAACTAGTAGCGTCCTCAGGGGTACACGGGGCTAATGGCGGCGCCGCGAGAAAACTGCTCCTCTTATGGGAGTGTGGAATGACGAGAGGTGGGTGTGTGGATGACCGCCAATCAGGCGAAGCTAAACATCTGAAGCAACAGGGGAGAGCGAGCATCCAATAGGAGGCCAGGTAACAAGCAGCCCATAGCAGCCTGTGAACTGCGCAGTGGTATAGACAAAGTGCCGAGATAGTTTAAAGACGGCACGCCTGCGCAGTAAAGCGGCTGAGGGACTTAGAGCGGGGCCGAACAGGGCGAGAGCATAGCAAGGCACAGAGGATCGGCGCATGCGCTGTGAGAGCAAGAACGAACTTAGTGCAACGAACAGCTGACAGCCACCATGAATACCTCGTACCAAGCGTAGGGCTGAGAATATGTCTCACTTGACTGTGATTTGTATATGCACAGGTCTATACAGAGATCTAGTGCAATGCCACATAAAAGGCAAAGTGCCCAAGTGTCCCTCACAGTCCAGATATATAATATATACTCCCTTTAAGAAGGCCAACCGGTAGCAGCTGCTCATCCAAACAGCCACCTCAGGAGTAATACTGAAAATTAGTAATGAATAATATAAGATGATAAGGAGTACGATAGCATTAACATCCATCTTCATTTATAAATTATAATAGAACAGAAAAAGAGAAAGAGCCGCCAAGCGCATGACATGTATAGTTAGGTCACGTGAGAACAGTGGATCAAAATAGATAAACATATATATAGAAATATATTCATACATAATCATACAGCCCCCTTGTCAGGAGGCCACAATGAAAAGATGGTACCGATAAAGTAGCCAAGAAACCGAGACAATAAAGGCGAATAAAGTACAATACAAATAAATCCATACAGAATCATAAAGGGAAACGCAGAGAAACTCACAGAAATGCACTAAATGTAAAACCCTCGTTAAGTCCCTGAGGGGTCATGGAACCGAGACGGTGAATCCACCGTGCCTCCTCCTGTAGAAGCCTACGGTCCAAATTACCTGCCCTGGGTCCCAACTTAAACTGTGCAATGCCCCAAAATTGGAGCAGCTTCGGATTATCAGGGTGA
The DNA here is from genome assembly GCF_050947455.1 of Rhinoderma darwinii. Taxonomy (NCBI): domain Eukaryota; kingdom Metazoa; phylum Chordata; class Amphibia; order Anura; family Rhinodermatidae; genus Rhinoderma; species Rhinoderma darwinii. The sequence continues at coordinate 60,153,707 of NC_134687.1, forward strand.
TACCTATGCATATGTCTGGCAAGAGTGGTGTCTTCCTTAAGGTTGATGGTACTAAGATGTCTGGACACCCTTCTCCTCAACTCCTGCAGAGTTTTGCCCACATAAAGTTTAGGGCAAGGACATCTAGCCAGATAAACAACTCCACCACTCTGACAGTTGAGAAATTGTTTAATGTCATAGGACCTGCCGTCAAGAGGATTGGTAAAACTCTTAACTCTAGGCATCAGTGGGCAGAAGGAACACCTGCCACAGGGATGAAAACCCGTGACAGGTGATTTCAACCAGGTGGATGGGGACCGTGAGGGGGTTGATGAAAAATGGCTATGCACTAGAAGATCATGTAGATTTTTTCCCCTACGGTAGGTAATGGCGGGGTTGGCAGGGATTGCCTCTTTTAGGTCAGGGTCAGCAGTAAGAATAGACCAATGCTTCTTCAGTACTCCAACGACTTGGGAGGAGCAGACATTGAACGTGCCAATACAGCGGATGTCACCAGAAGTCGTTGACAGTGCAGACCTAGCACCACCATCGGAAAGTAGGTCAGATCTAAGAGACGCCCTAGCCCTGGCATATGCCCTATGTAACCACTTTTTCGGGTAACCTCTTGCCAAAATTTTTTTTTTGGTAGAGACCATCACACTCCCTCTGAAAAGATAGCTCATCAGAGCAGTTGCGTCTGGCCCGCAGGTATTGGCCAATGGGTATCCCTCTTTTAAGGGCAGGAGGATGATGACTGTCCAAATGCAGAAAGCTATTGGTAGCTGTAGCTTTACGAAATATGTCAGTTTGGACACCACCACCAGGGTCCAGAGAGATCTTAAGATCAAGGAAATTGATCATATGATCGTTAATTTCATAAGTAAATCTCATGCCAATGGATTTATTGTTGAGCATAGACATGAAGTCGACAAATGTGTTGACATCCCCATCCCATAGGATGAGAATGTCGTCAATATATCTTCCCCAAAAGGAGATATGTGACGTGAAAAAAAGAAGATCATCTGAAAAAACGATAGTGTCCTCCCACCAACCCAGGAAAAGGTTGGCGTAGGTGGGTGCACAAACGGTGCCCATTGCTGTGCCTTTTATCTGATGATAATATTTGGCATCAAAGGTGAAAAAATTATGTGTGAGAAGGAAACGTAATAGTGACAAAACAAAATCATTGTGTCGCTGAAATTGGGTACCCTTTGTGCTCAGAAAGTATTTAACTGCAGTGAGACCCAAATCGTGTTGAATATTGGTATAAAGCGACTCCACGTCTATGCTCGCCAACATGGTAGTAGAGGTGACAGTGATCTCCTGGATCCTGGTGACGGTGTCCTTGGTGTCCCTAAGATGGGACGACAGAGCGGAAACAAAAGGGGACAGAATCTCATCCACATAGAGGCTAATACCCTGCATCAGGTTATCATTACCCGAAACTATGGGCCTACCAGGGATAGGGCGTTTGTTCTTATGGACCTTTGGTAAGGCATAAAAAGTTGCCAAAGTGGGTGTAGGGTTGTATAGACGTTTAAATTCGTCCAAGGTAATAAGTACGAGTGCTTGGTGCAACTTATAAGACACCACGATCTGGACGCTGCTAAACATTGTGAAGTCAATAATCTGCTCATCTTCAAACTCCTTTTCTGAAAGAAAAAAGACCCCCATATGTGCAAGTATGCTCTCTGATCGATAGGGGAGTGATGACATGATAAATAGTTTGTGTTATCCCTCAACCTAGGATCATCTACAGCCATACAAGGACATGAGGATAGAGATTTTCCTCCTCTCCTTGCACACTGCCTGCAACTCCTCCGCTGCCCCCACCTTCTCCACACATGCTGATGTAAAGTGTTCCAAATTATGTTCTAACTCAGCACAGCTTTAAAACAATACCTAGATTGCAGCTCTATCTGCAATCAAGCCTGAGCTAGGGCCTTTAGAGTCAAGGACTGTCCGTGGCTACTAAAGTGCTTCCCTGCCAGGAGATAGCCCCTTGGTAGGGAAAGGGTGAAAACTGGCCCCATTACAGCTCTGATCCAAACATTTGCTCAGATTTTTTATCACTGTGAGAATAGCTATACCAAAGCTTTGGAAAACCGCTAGCATCTCCACCCGTCTCATAATAATTTAACCCTTTCACTGTCACGGACATATGCAATAGGTGGAATATTCAGGTAGAAGCACTTGTTTGAAGTCCGGGGGCAGGATGTAGTTTTATTTAATTGTTTTGTGTCTATGTCCCGAAGTGGGACGGGGTAAGCTGCAAGTAACAGCAGGAAGAAAGATGTCTGCCTCTGTCATCTTTCCCCTGTCTAGCCTTCTAGTAACCCTAGGGGGAGGGGTTTGATATAGGGATTTCCATCATGTTATTACCCCTGTTACCAATGAAATACGTTCTGCGATTGTCACATTTAGGGGATCTTCTTTTTATTTTTCTACTACAGGGGTGAAAAGATGAGCAGTTGCACTTCTAACTTACCTTCTGCAACTAATCAGACCATTTGTCGATTCCTTGACTTTTATGTTTACTCTCATTTGGATTGTAGAGATTTTTGGTCTGTGATTTTTCAGTTCTGGTGATTATGTGAGGATACACCGATTAGCCATTAGACACAGCACTGACAGGTGAAGTGAATAACATAAATGATCTTGTTAAAATGGCAGCAAGTGAACTGTCAGTTCCTGAATTTGATGTGTTTAAATCAGGAAAAATTGGCGTGTAAGGATCTGAGCGACTTTGGCAAGGGACAAATTGTGATGACTTGACGACTGGGTCATAACATTTCCAAAGCAGCAGGTCTTGTAGGGTGTTTCTGGTATGTAGTGGTTAATAGCTACCAAAAGTGGACCAAGAAGGGACAATTGTTGAACCGGCAACAGCGTCATCGGCGCCCAAGCTAGCCGATCTGGTCTGATCCAACATAAGAGCTAGTACAGCACAAATTGCTGTAAAGTTAATGCCGGCTATGATAGACCGTTCTCCATCGCCGAGAACCCCTACAATGGGTACGTGAACATCCAAACTGTTTCATAGAGCAATGAAAGAATGTGGTCTGGTCTGATGAATCCTGTTTTCTTTAAGATCATGTGGGTGAGTGCGTGTGTGTCGCTTACTTGGGGAAAAGATGGCACCGGGATACACTATGGGAAGAAGACAAGCCAGCAGAAGCAGTGTGATGCACTGGGCAAAGCTCTGCTGGGAAACCTTCGGTCCTGGCCTTCATGTGGATGTTAACATCGGCATTGTGAGACTAGACATGGACTGCACATCCACAATATATACTTTGATCTAAGCCGCTAGGCATATTTTATAAACATGAACATTAGGTTCATTGCTAACATTTTGATAAAACTGTATAAGCCTACTTGCCACTTCACGGCTACCTCTTTTAAAGTGGGTACCTACTTTAAAAGAGGTCGCCGTCAAGCGGCAAGTAGACTTATACAGTTTGATCAAAATGTTAGCAAATAACCTCATGTTCATGTTTATAAATGATACCTAGCGGCTTAGATCAAAGTATATATTGTGGATGTGCGGTCCATGTCTATTCCCACAATGCTGATGTTTTCATGTGGATGTTACTTTGACACGTACCACCTACCTAAACATTGTTGCAGACCAAGTACACCTCTTCATGGCTGCAGTATTCCCAAATGTCAGTGGCCTCTTTCAGCAGGATAATGGGCCCTGCCACACTGCAAAAACTGTTCAGAAATAGTTAGAGGAACATGACAAAGTGTTTAAGGTGTTGACTTGGCCTTTGAGTTCCCCAAATCTTAATCCGATTGAGCATCCGGGGGATGTGTTAGAAAAACAGCCATGGAGGCCCCATCCTGCAATTTATAGAATTCAAAGGGTATGGTACTAACGTCTTGGTGGCAGTATCACAGGACACCTTTCGAGGTTTGTGAAGTACATGCCTTGATGGGGCAGAGCTGTTTTGACGGCAAGAGCAGTCACAATATTAGACTTTTATGGTTGATTTGTTTAGCATAGGGATAAGTGGCATGTATGAACTCTGCATATCTTGTACTTTTATTTTTAAGAGGTTTTGTGTCTCCTAGGCCTTTTCTTGGATCAGACTTTTAGGCCCAGGAAACTGTTTTTATTGCAGTTTTTCTTTAGGTACATTTGGTAACATAATCGCATAAATTTTTTGCTGCAGAATTCTACAATTAATATTACATGATTATTAAATATAAAATAATCTTACTGAGATAAAAAATACAAACTGTATATTAGTCCAGTTAAAATTATGTTCATTCTTTCAGCGTTATGGTTTGTATTTGGTAGTACCATGACGTTTATGGTGGTTTCTGGTAAAACAATTAAGATTTTTGTATTACTATTTTACATATACTTTGTGCCATACTATGTGTGACTGCTATAAGCAACATCATAACCAATACCATCGACTTAGTGCTGACCTGGTAGTTTACAACGTGATTATAGTTTAAACTTCAACAGAATATAAACATGTATTGTGCATAAAGAATTTAAGAATTACTTTACATAAGTAAAATAACTTCCATGCAAATCTAAAAATCTAACAGCCCTCAGCTCACAGAAGAGATGTGTAAATTAGGTCAATTAACTCTCGGGTAAATCTGGCTGATCCATATACTGTATTTTGTTTTATGTGCTTATCCATGTACATGGACTGCCTTCTCAAGTGTTCGAGTCTCATGCAGTTCATGTTTCTGAGAAACTTAATCTTCTGGTTCATGCATCACTTGTTGTGGAAATGAGACTTTGAAACTTTGGGTCTGACATTTTTAAGAGTGTTCTGAAATGTGGTCTGCCGCATAGAAATAGCTGCATTGCCAGGCAGTGAATTTCCTTTTGAGCTGTTGTTTGCCAGCCCTTCATTTTATATTTTGCTATAAATACAGCAGCTGTCTGGCAGTTTCAGATAATATTGAAACATATTTCAACCAATGTTATACGTTATCTGACACCCATCTTGCTATCCCTATTAATTTCATTATTATACTCGAAGAACTTACCATTAATTGGAATGACAATTTGATTGCTATTGTTCTGTGCATAAAACTCTTGCAGATTGTATTACATAAATAATTTTAAATACTTATTTTGGGGGAGATTAGAATCAGCAACTGATTATAATACAATTATTTATTTATTTTTGCAACAATTTAAATTAAGTTTGGGTTCCTTTAGATCCCCAAATTAATATATTTACCCTATTAGTACCCACATAGTAAACAGAGATTTCCTTTAGCCGCTCCATGCCTTTGCACAACACTATATAACAGTATATACGTCCCTAGAAACAACACTTCATACGGTATCTGACATAAACAAAAAATTATATGTGTATTTGTGCAATATGGTCACATATATTTCTGAAGGTGCCATACTACGGCTTTGTACAACTGGTTGTACAGAGTCGCAATACTACATTGTGTATGAGGCCTTACTAGAAGGATAAACGATATGCATGAATGATAAACACTATTGTGTTACAGATAAGTGCCCATTTATTTGAATAGGTTGGAGTTGCAATACAGAACACAGTCCATGGACAAGAGTGACACTGTTTCTGGAACAAAAAACAGACCCTTCCTTTATTATCTTATACAACCTCTTTAAAATTTTACAGAGGGAAACAATGTTTTACTGCTTTCACAAAATATTGTTTTCAATAAGATCTCTCTTACAGAGACTCAATTGTTGAACTAACATAAAAATACATCACAGTGATGTGTCCTGATCCTGCATCCGCACCATCACTTACGGTTCTCTGCTATAATACAGTTGATATCAGAGATAACTCCCTCTTTACTGGAATCTTGGTGGTACCATACTGGCCTTGCTGGGCAGGGTACGCTAAACTAGTCGATCTACTTGTAGACACACATTGGCGTCTTCCAACTCGACCTGACTTCCTTTCCCAATGTCCGCTATTCTACCCTACTTTACATCACATACTTTTAAAAGCGTGGTTTTTGAAGGTGAGGTTCTGGGAGCCCTTAGTCGCGCTGAGCCAGTCATCCAGACCATGCTGAAGACTAGGAAACCTCAATCAGCTAAGGTCTATCACCGTACGTGGAAGGCTTATTCTTCCTTTTGTGAACAGCGTATGCACCACACCTAGGATTTTGTTCTTCCTACAGTTAGGCCGGATTCACATGAGCATTGCGCATCTCGTTTGTGAAAAACGGCTGTTTTTCACGTCCAAGTTGCATCCGTGCTCTGCGCTGCGGGATGCAATATCACACATCCCCCATAGACTAGAGTCTGAAGCGTGACAAAATAGGAAATGTCCTATTTTCTCACGGACCCTTCACACGGTCCGTTGAAATAATAGCCGTGTGAATAGTCACATTTAATTATATAGGTCCGTTGTTTCAACGGCCATCACACGGACGTTTAACACATTCGTGTGAATAAGGCCTTCGACCTTGATCCGGGACTTGGCTGCCTTCCCTTAAGAGTTAGGTTTCTGCTCTGTCCATACATTTTCAGCAGGTTTTGACCTTTCGCTCTCAATTGAAGACTTTCCTGCGGAAGTGGCTCATGTGGTTCCTTCATTCAAGCATCCCACTGAGCCTTGGAATCTTAATTTGGTTTCGGGAGCTCTTCAGGCTGCTCCTTTTTAACCTTTGAGGGATGTTTTTGTTTAGTGTCTTTTCCTGTAAGGTTGCTTTCCTTGTGACAGTCACTTCCATTAGACTGGTTTCGGGAATGACTCCCCTGTCCTGCAAGTCTCCCTCTTTAGTCATTCATTGTAGTAAGGTGGTTTTCCGGCCTGGCCCATCCTTCGGGAGGACGCCCCTGCCTTCCATATCAATGACTAGGTTGTTCTCCCTTCCTTTTACCCCTCCCAATCTCATCCAAGGGAACAGACTTTGCATTGCGTCGACATCTATCTGGTCACAACAGAGTTCTTTTAGAAGCTCCGAATCGCTTTTTGTCATTTCTGACAGGCTAAATAAGGAAATGGCAGCGTCCTAGGCCACCCATTGCGTGTTGGATCTGGTCCCTGTTTTTATAAGCCTATTGGTTCAAGGGTAAAGTTCCTCTCCTTTGGGGTTACTTTATTTTCTACTAGGTCTGTTGGTGCCTCCTGGGTGGTTTTATGGTGTGTACAATAATCCTGTTTTTATTAATCTGAATAAAAAGCTCCATCTAAACTTAAAAGAAAAAGAAAACAAAAAAAGGTTAATAATGTTTGTGTACTTATATGCATAATTACATTTTATTGGTTTGCTTAGTTATTTTGTTGGAAATTTTTTCCCTTCCCTTTTCCCATCCCTTGGTTGAACTTGATGGACATGTTTCTTTTTTTCAACTGTGCTAACTATGTAACTATGTAACCCCATCGGCGCCCTTGTGACGTGATCTCTGGGTGCAAATGGGTTGCCATGGCAGCCGGGTGACTAACAATTGCCCTCAGACCTGCATGTACATAGGCCTATTAGGCATTTTCAGAGGCAGGGCCTTAAAGGCTGCCTGCCATTGTAACACTGAGGGGCATAATGCACCGAATGGCCACTTTATTAGAGACACCCATCTAGTAGCACGTTGAACCTCCTTTTGGCCTTCGGAACCTCAGCAATTCGTTGTGGTGTAGATTCTACTAGGTGTTGAAATCGTTCTGCATGAATATTGACCCATATGGACCGGATAGCTTTTCAAAATTGCTACTAAAGTGTTCTTCTGCCATAGGATAAACAGCTGCCATGAAGGGTTTAATTTGGTTGGCCAAAATGCCTCGGTAAGCTCTACTGTTTAAACATCCATCCACAAGTATCAGAAGACTCAGGGTGTGCCAAGAAAACATTCTCACACCATTACATCACCTCCACCAGCCTGAACTGTTGACACTTGACATAAAGGGTTAATTTATGCATGCTGCTGGCTCCAAATTCTGTTCCTTCAATCAGCATAGTGCAACAGAGATCTGGATTAATCTGCCCAGTCGATGTTTTTCCACTGCTTGTTGATTGAATTTTTCACTCTTTTGCCTACTGGAGTGTTGCCCTTCTATTTCCCTTGGCTTATTCGCCTCGTATTTCCGCAGCGTAAAAATACGTTGTGGAAAATGTTACAATGTAATCCTATGGGTAAAATATTTTGCAATGCCAGCAATCCAGAAATCTGCGTAAATTGCAGAATATTTTTCCCATTGGATTACATTGTAAAGTTTTCCGCAATGCAAAAATATGCTGCAGTAAACTTTAAAATGTAATCGTATGGGAATATATTAAATGCAGGGCTAATACGCCATGTGTGACTTCACCCTTATAGTCCATCCTTGCTAAGGAGTGGCAAGTTGTGCATTCAGACACATTCGTTGGAGCACCAGTGTTGTATTGCAGCAATTTGCTTGACTGTGCACCGCCTGTTCGTATAGCTTCACTTTCAGATACCATTATACATGTGGAAAGCTGCCGGCCGGAGCGTATCCACAACTCTAAGTGCAGTGAAATTATTTTATTGTGATCTATTGCATTTGATGACACTTTCTGGATAGAATTCTCCACAAAGGAACACCTGCTCGGAACACAAACTGATGATAAAAGGATTCTAGTTGTTGCGACTCACTCACGAGCAGACATAAGGTTAGTCTGGTTCTGTCTACTATTGAACCCTATTGCCATTAGACTTGTTTTTTTTTCTGAATCCTACCATCCACGGTGTGATGTATACATTACTCAAACACTTGGTTGTTCGCATGATTGGAGCATTGGTTTTAATAATTGATCTGTTACATAAATCATTCCCAGTTTATTATATTTGATTTTAATTCAATATTACTACTATTATTATTACAGTATATAGATGCACAATAGTGTTTTTAGCTTTGTACTGTTCATGCTAGCGTATACGCCCTAAATGTGACTGCATCGTTAATTTAAAGCCACTTTTTGTGGGAACTATGGCTGGAGGGATCGTCCCCCCTTTTCTTGTATGTAGTCCTTTTATGGGCAAACTTATTGTAGATACAATAAAGAGTTAGTCAATTACTAACACCTTACTGTATCCACAATACCATAATGCTGTATGCAATATGCATATATGTCAGGGTTAGGCAGGCCATGCACATTAGATAAAAGGTAACCAAACTCAATGATTTTTATTTTTCTCTCAAAACTTTTTTTTAAGCTATAACTACTGTAGACAGATATCAAGGAAATACGGTAATAAGGCACACATGGCCAGAAAACATCCAGATAGTTACAAAATATCAGAGAAGCAGAAGAAATAATCCAGTCGACAAGCAGATTCATTTTCAACATGTTCACCCATATTATTCATTAACACAGAGGGTAAAACAACATAAATACATAACAATATAAATATGGGTGATCTAATGCATAATGTATTACATTTAAAGTTTGGCATCTAGTTACACCTTCAAGTAACAGACTCCGTCTGCCATGCCATAAGAGATAACAGTAGGAGCAAAGACTGTGGTAGATTTTGAGTTTTGAGAAATTCAAAGCAGGGTTTCCAAGTAGTAAAATATTTTGGATGGGTTAACATTTCCCATCCTTGGGATTCCTCCATCATTGGGATTTGTTTCACTGTATCCAGTCACTTTTCAACAGTTGTTGGTTATTTTGTTCTAGCTGCCCTTTAAAAGCAAATTCTCACGATTATTTTTAGATGGCTATAAAGAAGAATTGGGTAGCCTTAGTAACCCGAGTTCTGGGGAAAGTTGTAAAGTACTAGGGCATATCAGACAAATATTCTACTTCACATTAGTCCAATAATTATGAATACTTGTTCAATAAAATAATATGTGCGAAAGGGTCCCTGCTGGGGATCCGCATCTCCAACATTTATTATCAAGTGTAGGATTCATCTGTGCAAGTTAATAAGGTGTCTTATGCCATGTCATGATCGTCTTGCATGAGTTATCCTGTATTTTTATGCAACAAGAGAAGCCATGTGAGCTTGATAGGATTCTCTACACTGCCATTAGGGTTAATTAAGCGTTGAGCTCCTACTCTCAATAGAATAAGAATTCAAGTTTATGTTGGCAGTGAGCTGTAATAGACCCCGATGTACCTTTTGAAAGAAGGTCTTTTTGGAGTTTTGGGAATAATAAGTAGATCTCTAGCCAATTAATATATTTTATGGAATTCGGTAATTTAGCTATAAAATCCCTACATGTTTGTGAGAAAGACATTTCATGTAAAAATTATGCCGAGGTATCCCCATGTCTGTTAGAAGCGAAGCTAAGGAAGGGAATTGTGACCATAAGAAAGATGACGCAGTGGGATTTGAGTTGCCAAAAGCTGGAAGAAAATTAAGTGGCATTAAGAAGGGAAGGGCCCTCATTTGAGCAGGTCTTTAGAAATAAATTTTGCCATACATAAACAGTGCCCCTAATCATCCTGTTTTGCGTCATATGTTTAAGAGAAATAGTGGACCATAAATGTACAAGGCAATCTTCACCAAGAAGATATTTTTCCATATGATCATGTTTAAGGCCTATGACTTCCTAAAATTAATCTTAAAATTGAAGACTTTCCCAAAGTCCTCAAATAGCGCGAGGATCTTTGGAAAAGCTGAAGGGGTTTGTTAAATATAGTAGCAAATCATCAGCAAGTGCTGCAGAAGAATGAGTCAGTTAGCCAATTTAACCCCTTCCATCTTTGGCCACTTTTGACCTTCCTGAGAGAGACTCATTTTTCAAATCGGACATGTTTCAATTTATGTGGTAATAACTTTGGAATGCTTTTGCCTATCCAAGCGATTCTGAGATTGTATTTTTACAGGGGCCAGTTAGGTTGTGAAGTGGCTTTGAGGGCCTTATATATTAAAAACCCCCAATAAGTCACTGCATTTTAAAAACGTCACCCCTCAAAGTATTCAAAACAGCATTTAGAAAGTTTCTTAACCCTTTAGATGTTTCACAGGAATTAAAGCAAAGTAGAGGTGAAATGTACACATTTAATTTATTTTTGTAGAAATTAATATTTAATCCATTTTTTTTGTAACACAGAAGGCTTTACCAGAGAAATGCAACTAAATATTTAATGCCCAGGTTCTGCAGATTTAGGAAATATCCCACATGTGTTCCAAGTGTGGTCATGTACTAAAGCACCGGCCTCAGAAGCAAAGGAGTACCTAGAGGATATTTTGGCCTTCTTTTTATTAGAATATATTTTAGGCACCATGTCAAGTTTGAAGGGCTCTTGCGGTGCCAAAAGAGTGGAAATCCCCCAAAAGTGACCTCATTTGGGAAACTACACACCTCAAGGAAATTATCTAGGGGTATAGTAAGCATTTTGACCCCACAAGTTTATTGCAGAAATTATTGGAAGTAGGCCGTAAAAATTTAAATCTGGGTTTAGCTAATTTGTTTTCTTTTTCACAAGGACTAAAGAAAAAAAGCACTGCAAAATTTCTAAAGCAATTTCTCCCGAGTAAAACAATACCCCACATGTGGTTATTAACGGCTGTTTGGACACACAGCAGGGCTCAGAAATAGAGATGAGCGAACTTATGAAAAGTTCGGTTCGGCAGGTTCGCCGAATTTCATGAAAAAGTTTGATTCGGACCGAACTAGTTCTGACCGAACCTGTAATACAAGAAAGCCCCTAAAAATCGTGTATAACACTGTTTAAAAGCCCTAGAAGCCCTGTATAACACTCTTAGGTCACCCATGAGTGTATCCAAGTACTTTTGAGGTGTCTTTAAGGCAGAGTTAGTGTCAAAGTTACGCCAACATGTATGGCTATAGGAAAACGGATGGGACACGGTGATAACTAACAGAAACCACTGCACTTGTGCACTAATGCATTGTTAAAAAAGGTACAAAAATTAACCATTTTTGGCGGCAGATGCCTGCCAGGGTTTATACATATAAGGTGATAAAAGAAGAAGCAATGGCTTTTGACAAGCCCTCAAAAAATGTACCCTTTATGGTGGCAGATGCCTGCCGGGGTTCATCCATACATTGATGTAAAAGCAACAAGCAATGGCTTTTGACAAGCCCTCCAAAAATTTACCCTTTTTATTGGCAGATGCCTGCCGGGGTTCATCCATACGTGGATGTAAAAGCAACAAGCAATGGCTTTTCACAAGCCCTCCAAAAATGTACCCTTTTTATTGTCAGATGCCTGCCGGGGTTCATCCATACATGGATGTAATGTAAAAGCAACAAGCAATGGCTTTTGATAAGCCCTCCAAAAATTTACCCTTTTTATTGGCAGATGCCTGCCGGGGTTCATCCATACGTGGATGTAAAAGCAACAAGCAATGGCTTTTCACAAGCCCTCCAAAAATTTACCCTTTTTATTGGCAGATGCCTGCCGGGGTTCATCCATACATGGATGTAAAAGCAACAAGCAATGGCTTTTGACAAGCCCTCCAAAAATTTACCCTTTTTATTGTCAGATGCCTGCCGGGGTTCATCCATACATGGATGTAATGTAAAAGCAACAAGCAATGGCTTTTGATAAGCCCTCCAAAAATTTACCCTTTTTATTGGCAGATGCCTGCCGGGGTTCATCCATACATGGATGTAAAAGCAACAAGCAATGGCTTTTCACAAGCCCTCCAAAAATGTACCCTTTTTATTGGCAGATGCCTGCCGGGGTTCATCCATACATGGATGTAAAAGCAACAAGCAATGGCTTTTCACAAGCCCTCCAGGCCTGCTTGTAGCAGACGGCAGTGGAGGTGTATTGGTGGTAGTAGAGGTAACCAACACAGACAGCAAGGGTGGTAGACTGGTAGTAGTAGTGGCAGCACATTAAAAAAAGAGACTGGATGACAGTCACAGGACAAAGCCGTGTGGTGGGGCAGGCCTCAGGCCTGCGTGTAGCAGACGGCATTGGAGGTGTATTGGTGGTAGTAGAGGCAGCTAACACAGACAGACAGCAAGGGTGGTAGTAGTAGTAGTAGTAGTAGTAGTAGCAGCACATTAAAAAAAGAGACTGGACGACAGTAACAGGACAAAGCCCTGTGGTGGGGCAGGCCTGCTTGTAGCAGACGGCACTGGGGGTGGATTGGTGGTAGAAGTAGTAGCAGCACCAACAGCGGCACATTAAAAAAAGAGTGGACAGGACAGAATCCCGTAGTAGCAGGCGGCAGTAGCAGGCGGCAGCGGCAGCAGCAGCAGCAATGTCAGATCTAATCAGTGGCATCAGGCACAGGGGTTTTAAAATCCTCACCGATCCACGCTTGATTCATTTTCAGAAACGTGAAATTTTCCAAGCTGTTGTCGGACAATCTTGTTCGCTTAGGGGTGACGAAGCCCCCTGCTGCGCTGAATACCCTCTCTGACGCTACACTGGAGGGTGGACAAGACAGTACACCCATGGCAAACTGGGCCAGTTCTTGCCAATAATCCAATCTGCTGACCCAGAAGTCTATGCGGCCTGGGATCAGCATTTCTTACGGAGAAAGGGCACAGTCCAGGTACGAGTGAACCTGGTTGCTTAGGTGCTGGACCTGGTGATGGTGAACATCCCTTTGGTGACTACGATGTGTGTCAGGTCGGGGGATTGGATGTAAAAATGTTGTCATCATATTTTCCAAACTGAATTGGCTGCTGCTGCTGCCGCCTATTGCAGAGGTAGCTCTGCCAGAGGCGGTGGAACGATGAGACAGTGGGGAGCGGAGAGTGGCCCCCGGGTCAGACATGCTTGCAGCAGGTGTTTGCCGTTTGAAAGCCGTGACAAGCTGGCTGCATAGCTTCTCTCGATAATAAGCCAATTTTGCCTCCCTCTCGGAAGGCGCAAAAAACTCCCCCATTCTGGCTTTATACCGAGGGTCTAAAAGTGTGGCTATCCAGCACTCATCTCTTTGCTTCATGCTAACAATACGACAGTCAGCGCGCAAGTAACAAAGCATACAGCTCGCCATCCTGGCCAGCGTTTCAGAGGGCCCGGTTGGTTCCATCTCCGCCCCATACTGCCATGGTTGTCCATCATCAAGGTCGTCGTCAGACTCGTCATCACCACCATCACTGTCATGTTGTGCGGCTGCCTCGTCCCCTATCCCTTCCTGTGATTCCATCTCCAAATCCAGCTCCTCTTCAGGTCCTGTTTCCTCATCCTCATCCTCCTCCTCAACATCCATAACCAGATGTGATCCTTCCTCCATCCTTTGCTGAATCATCGCTGTGAGCGTTTGCTCCATAATGAATATCAGCGACACAACATCATTCATTCCGCTAGCGTCACGGCTCACAAATCGTGTGGCCTCTTCAAAGGGCCTCAAAACGCGACATGCGTCTCTAACCAGCTGCCAGTGCCTGAGCTCGAAATTACACTGGCTCCACACGCTGCCCGTCTGCTGCATCAGGAAATCATTCACGGCTTTCCGCTGTTCGTACAGACGGTCCAACATGTGCAGGGTGGAATTCCAGCGTGTTGGAACGTCGCAAATCAGGCTGTGTTCTGGGAGATTGTTTTGACGCTGCAAGTCCAGGAGGGCGTGCTTAAATACATACGAACGTCTAAAGCGAACGCAAACCCTCCTGGACATGGCCAGCACACCCTTCAAACCAACATATGACTTTAAGAAGCGTGTTATGACCAGATTGATCACATGTGCTATGCAAGGAGCGTGTGTCAGGTGACCTAGACGCAGTGCAGCCACAACGTTCTTGCCGTTATCAGAGACAACATTGCCCAGTGTGAGTTTCAGAGGAGACAGCCAGCGTGCGATTTCCTCCTTGATGCACAGCAGAAGCTCCTGCCCTGTGTGGCTTTTCTCGCCCAGGCTCAGCAAGTGTAAGACAGCGTTGTGGCGCTTCACCTTGCACCTATCAAAAGAGAAGGGAGGAGGAGTGGAAGATACGCTGTGTCCTGTCGGGGACGGGAAGACCTCCCAGGAGGAAGGCAAGGAGGAGGAGGAGGAGGAGTAGGAGGAGGAGGATGGTAGGCGCCTGGTGTCCGGAGTTGAACCAGAAAGATACAAGCGTGGAGGTGGTAATGCCTGGCATTGCTGCGGTGGTGCATCGGGCTGCAAAATATTGACCCAGTGGGCCGTGAAAGACATGTACTGTCCCTGCCCATAGTTGCTGCTCCACGTGTCGACGGTGGCATGTACCCTGCTGCACACGGATAATTGCAAGGACTGGCACACCTTTTCCTCCACATGCTTGTGCAAGGCAGGGACAGCTGTTTTGGAGAAGTAATGTCGGCTAGGTATTCGCCACCTAGGCTGAGCGCACGCCATCAATTGCTTGAAGCCGGCGGAGTCGACCAGGTGGTACGGCAGCGACTGCACCACCAACAACTTAGCCAGGTGTGAATTAAGCCGCACGACAAGTGGATGACTGGGTATATATTGTTGCTTATTGGACAACGATTCCGTAATGGATAACTGACGGGACGTAGGAGGAGCACTAGATGACAGTGGTGATGATGATGATGACAACGACGACATGGTGGATAAGGCCTGGCTACTACTTAGATGACAGGGACTCGGAGCAGCAGCAGCAGCGGCAGAGTGGTCTTCATTAGATGTACATGATTCTGGTGCGGAATGTCGATTGTCCCACATGGCTTTGTGATGCCGCTCCATGTGTTTACGTAGAGCGGTAGTTCCTACATTGCTGCCCTGCCCACGCCTTACTTTCTGCTTGCAGATACGGCACTGTGCCATGTTTTCGTCCTCCGGGAAGGTACAGAAAAATTGCCACACGGCAGAATACCGTAAAGAGGTAGTACCACGTCCACCACCACCACCACCACCACCACCCGAGCTTGCCCCTTGTCTGGCAGGCTTTTTTCGGGAGCCTACACCAGCATCAGTGTCGCCGTCACTGGCTCCTGAGCTGACCCTACCGCTGCAACGTTTTGCAGATTGACTTCTGCCCCTACCTCGGCTTGGCTGTTTATCAGTGCCAGTGCCGCCACTACTACCCTCCTCCTCTGACGCCGTCATCACCTCGTCTCCTGGTTCCCACGTCCTGTCTAAAACAACATCATCATCATAGCCTTCCTCCTCATCCCCGCCACTTCTGTCAATGTGTTGTGATTGTGATGTGACATCATGGCGGGCTCCATGCTCCCCCTCATTACTGCGTCTGCCACCACGGCTACCACCACCAACACCCCCACTACCGCAGCTATGCGTCTCGGACACCGCTTTCACCTCCACCACCGCCGCAACACACACCATTGACTGACTCGCGGAAAGCAAATCATCATCATCACTATGTTGAACTTGTTCAGTATCTTCCTTCGCACCCGAGGAGATGTCTCTTATGACTCTCAGGAAAGATGGCTTCCCGCTAGGAAGGGGGAGTGAAGACATAGATGATGGAATTGAAACGCTAGAAATACCTATATTACTACTGTCACTGTGCCAAGGAACTGTAGAGGATATGGAATCCAACGAAACCTGGCTTGAAGCCAAATCGTCAAAGTCTTCCTGCTGAGATGACCGCGAGCCAGCCAACCAGTCCACAATGGCCGTATTGTAAAGTAACCCGCCCACCGGAGGAGATGGACATGTCTGGCTTGCTGATATTGCTACTACTACCAGCAGGCACATGGCTGCTGCTACTAGGGGAACTGGGCACATGTCTTGTGCCACAAATGCTGGTACTGGGTCTGGCACCAACAGATCCAACATTTGGACTGGAAGAGGAGACGGCATGGGTGTTTTTTCCTCTACCCTGTCCTTTCACAACCGTTTTTTTACCAGACATTTCACTGCTGGAGTGCAGCAAGTTGAATCAAACCCCGGGGGATGAGCCTCTTCTAAAAGCGTATTCACACTGACACTAGCTTGGCAAATGGCAATGAATGAGAATTTCTATCAGCCACATCGCGGTGCACTCAGGGAATGCTGGGCCTTGTAGTACTACTACAAAGGCTGCCTGTATTGCAAGTTGGATTGTTATTTCGTTATGTTAACGGCCGGGGATGAGCCCCTTCTAAAAGCGTATTCACACACTGACACTGGATTGGCAAATGGCATTGAATGAGAATTTCTATCAGGCACGCCGCGGTGCACTCAGGGAATGCTGGGCCTTGTAGTACTACTACAAAGGCTGCCTGTATTGCAAGTTGGATTGTTATTTCGTTATGTTAACGACCGGGGATGAGCCCCTTCTAAAAGCGTATTCACACACTGACACTGGCTTGGCAAATGGCAATGAATGAGAATTTCTATCAGCCACGCCGCGGTGCACTCAGGGAATGCTTGGCCTTGTAGTACTAGTACAAAGGCTGCCTGTATTGCAAGTTGGATTGTTATTTCGTTATGTTAACGGCCGGGGATGAGCCCCTTCTAAAAGCGTATTCACACTGACACTGGCTTGGCAAATGGCAATGAATGAGAATTTCTATCAGCCACTGTGAACTGACTCAGGGAATGCTGTGCGTTGTAGTACTACAAAGCCTGCCTGTATTGCAAGTTGGATGCAACGGGGATGAGCCCCTTATAAAAGCGTATTCACACACTGGCTGAGTAGTGAGTAGTGGATGAGCCCCTACGATTGCTGGATTCCTGCCTTTTAGATTCCTAAAGCTTTCCCTTACTGCACAGAGATGCTATCCCTACAGCTCCTGTCTATAAAATGGCCGCTGAGCTCCGTGCATAGACTTTTATTGCAGGCTTGAGCCCGCCCCTATGCTCCCTCCCGATTGGCTGGGAGAGCCGTTTGCAAGGCATTATGGGGTAGCCTGATGTCAGGTGATCTTGTGAAATCCTCCATTTTAGATCTAACATGTGGCAGGCGCCAAAATGTAGCCGGGTTCGGTCAAAACGGGTTCGGCCGAACCCAGTGAAGTTTGGATTCGCTGCGAACCGAACTTTTCCCGAAGTTCGGACCGAAACCGGGTTCGGTTGTCCCGGTTCGCTCATCTCTACTCAGAAGAAAAGAGCGCTATTTGGCTTTTGGTGCTCAAATTTAGAAGGAATGGTTTGCGGAGGCCATGTCACATTTTAAAAGCCCCTAAGGGACAAAACTGTGTAAACCCCCCACAAGTGACCCCATTTTGGAAACTACACCCATTGAGAAAATTATCTAAATGTATAGTCAGAATTTTAACCACACAGGTTTTTTTCAGAAATTATTGGAATTAGGCCATAAAAAAAAAAAAAAATCATTTCCATAAGGACTAAAGGAGAAAAAGCACTGCAAAATTTGTAAGGCAATTTCTCCCGAGTATGGCAATACCCCATATGTTGTAATAAACTGCTTTTTGGGCAGACAGTAGGGCTCAGAAGGGAAGAAGTGCCATTTGGCTTTTGGTGTGCAGATTTTACTGGATTGGTAGTTATTATCGGTACCATTTTGGGGTTCTTGCGACTTTTTGATCACTTTTTATCCTATTTTTTGGGAGGCAAGAGACCAAAAAACTGCAATTCTGGCATAGTTTTTTAGTTTTTTTTACACAGTGTTCACCATGCATTATAAATTATATGTTATCTTTATTCTGCGGGTCAGTACGATTCCGGCAATACTAAAAGTATAGCACTTTTTTATGTTTTACAACTTTTTGCACAATAAAATTACTTTTGTAAAAATAATGTATTTTTTCTGTCGCCAAGTTTTGAGAAACATAACGTTTTCATTTTTTCGTGGACGGAGCTGTATGAGGGTTTGTTTATTGCGAGATGAGCTATAGTTTTTATAGGTACCATTTTTGGATACATGCGACTTTTTGATCACTTTTTATTCCAATATTTGTAGGGCAAAATGACCAAAAACAGAAATTCTGGTATAGTTTTTTAAGTTGTTTTTTTACGCCTTTCACCACGTGGAATAAATAACATAACATGTTTATAGTTTAGGCGGTTATGGATGCGGCAATACCAAATATGTATGATTTACGTGTTTTTTTCAATAATAAAGTACTTGATAAGTGAACAGGGCGATTGTGTTTTACTTTATTCCTTGAAACTTTTATTATATGTTTTAAAACCTATGTAGTGCAATGTATTAGATCTGTCAGTCATTCACTGACAGCAAGCCGATTAGGCTTTGACTCCCGGCGGGGCCTAATCGGATTCCGTAATGGCAGAGCAGGAGGCCATTGTTATGTCTCGTGCTGCCAAAGCAGCAGTCGCC
This sequence comes from Rhinoderma darwinii, assembly GCF_050947455.1. NCBI lineage: Eukaryota > Metazoa > Chordata > Amphibia > Anura > Rhinodermatidae > Rhinoderma > Rhinoderma darwinii. The sequence continues at coordinate 60,172,717 of NC_134687.1, forward strand.
AGCCCTGATTGCATGGCAGGGCTGGCGATCTGCTAGAAACCTCTAAGATGCAGCGATTGCTTGCGGTATTAGGCCTCCGGTTGCCATTGCAGCCCCGGAACCCCCACAATTTCATTGCTGGGGTTCCGATGAGCTGCATACAGCTTAAATGCAGCGATTGCATTTGAACGCTGCATTTAAGGGGTTAATGGTGGGATCTAAGCTAATTTTGGTCCCCGCCATTACAGCCGGATGTCAGCTGTAAGATACCGCTGACATCTGGCGATGGTGGCACCGACTCAGCTACTGAGCAGGTGTCCACCATTTTTCGTATGGATACGGCAAAATCCGGGAAGCAATGGCTTTTCATGATGTTTCCTTATGACAAATGTCGGGAAGGGGTTAAAGACCCTTAATTTACAAAGATTGTTTCATCCCCTGAATTATGGTCTAAACTAAATACTTGGTATAGAAAAGGAAGGTGATAATGGGAACCCCTGTCTTGTGCCATTATTTATATAAAAAGGCGAAGAGCTAGTGCCATTAATTCTAATATTTGCATAGGGAGCTTTAATAAAGGGAGCGAGGAAATCTATATTTGCCAGCACCCTTCCAATATAGTCCCTTGCCAAACTATCAATCTATCAAAGGCCTTCTCATATGTGCTGAGAAGGACCTATTGGACTATGTGACTTCTAGCGTAACAGATTGCATGAATCAATCTAGTATAGACTTTCCCTTTTTACCACGTACAAACTCCATCTGCCCAGGATTGATCAACGTAGGAAACACGCTCTTAATACGGTTTGCTAAGAATTTTGCCCATGCCACAACCTTGTGTCTGCGTTTAAGAGGGATTTAGGAGGTAGCTCCTGCAAGCGGTCGGATCCTTACCCTCTTTAGGGAGAAAAGTAATGCAGGCTATGAGCATTTGATTCCGGAGAGTTCCCCCTAAATAAAGTAAGTTGCACAATTTTAAGAAGCGAGGCTACAAGATGGAGGAAATGATTGTGGAGTAAATTATTGGCATCCTATCTGGGCTATGGCTCTGCCCAATGGGGGATAGAAATTAGCACTTCTCTTAAGAAATGTGTTAGTAAAGGAAGGGTAAATATTACTCTATCTATAGAGTCTAATTCCGGGTGAGAAATACATTCATATAGGTACCAATAAGGGAGGTGCAATCATTAATCGCTTGTTTAGGTGGGTTGTTATCTAAGTTGTATAGCGGAATATAACTTATGAATATCTGAAGCTATAAATTGTGTATCGGAGATTGACACCTCGTGTTCTGTAGTCAGTTTTAAAATAAAGAACTTGACGTAAGTTTGGACAACTTATCCCCATGTGTATAGTATTTGTATTTACATCTCCGGAGAGCCCTAGACGCCTTGACATTCAGGAGAACCATACGTTTGTTTCTAAGTTTTAAATGGTCCAGTTGTGCATTGTGTCACCTAGATCTTTTTATTTAAGTTTTCCAGGAAAGATTTCTGATTGGGAATAGGGTTAATTTGTGCTGACCTAGTCTTTTTGACCCTAAAGCCAAGTGCAATAAGTTCTACTCGGATACAGGCTTAATGCGGCTCCAGACAAAAGGTGAAGGGGTTTCCAGAATGTTATTGAAGCCAAAGTACTCTTTAAGTTTACCCTCGAGAAATTAAATATGACTTTGATCACCCAACAAAGTTTAATTTAGCGACAAAGACGAAGTTCATAGTGGGTAGGATAGTATTGAGAGGATCATGGACACCAGGGCATGAACAGATAGCAAAATTGAGCCAATTTCAGTTGTTTTAACCCCAAAAAGATGTCTCTCAGAGGTAAATAGGTGGTCTAGTTGGTGATAAGTACCATGTACGGGGCAGTAGTATGTGACATTCTAGTATCAGGGTGGAGTATCCTCCAAGGAGCTATAAGTTGGAGGTCAGATGGGGCCTTTTTTACTTTTCAGAAAGCTTTATGCGATAGAGACATGAATTTAGAAGTGGTATCAAGGTTAGGATCTAAAATGCAATTGACCACTTGATTCACCACCCACTATTACAACCCTCTCATCAAAGAATTGTAGTTTACCTAACATGTTTTTAAGCCAAGTGTCCTGGTTTCTATTTGGGGCATATAGACTAGCTAACGTCACCAGAGTCTTACCAATTTTTCCTTTAACAAAGATAAACCTGGCATCTGGGTCTGATTAGTAGACCACAGCAGTAATATGAATGTTTACTAATGGATATACTATTGTCTCTGGAGGTAGATAAATGGGTACTATGGAACCAAACAGAAAATTAGGAATGGTAGAAATTCGGTACATGGGAATGTCTTAAATACATCTCCTGTAAGAACAGAATATCAGATTTTGCTTTATGCAAAATGGAGTATACTGTACGAGACTGCACTTTTGGGGGTGTTAAGGCAGAGTGTATATAGGTCTTAAACTGCAAAATAAAAGCAGCAGTTAGCAAAGCAAACAGTTGAGATATCATCCTTGATGTCAACACACATTTCGCCATAGGTGAATAGCACAGCAAAAGAGGAAGTGGAAGAAAGAGGGAAAGAAAAATAGGAAGGGAACAATCCAAATAGGAAGAAACTGTACTCTTGTGGAGTCTAATGGTGATTAGGTACCAATATAACTAGCAGATACAAGAGGGGGACTACATGTTGTCACGTATATGGTTATCTTGTTTGCCTGTGAGTTGAAAGAAGCATAGCGACAACATAGAGCTGGGAAGAGCTAAGAGAGGTCAAAGACTTTTGATCCACGAACCAAATATTCCAAGCCACTCACAATATAGACTTTTGTTAGGACACAAAAAAAGAGTGTTGCCCAGCAGCTCTGTCACGTGCTCTGAAGGAGACAATGACAGAAAGGGTAAAGTCTTGGGGTAAGCCTGAATTTGCAGCTTGCGATTCGGTGACTTACTAAAGCCTTTGCACTGGCGATCTATTTGTCTTGCGGTGGAAGAGCTAGAAATGGATTGTGCAAGTGGATAGGTAGCCAAGAAGGGATACCTATCTGCGGAATATCAGGTCGTTCACAGAGTTTTGTTAAATTCTCGGGTAGTTCAATTATAATCTGTTTCCCATTTTTCAGAGTCGAAAGTCCAAATGTGTATAACCAGCGGAAAGAGATTTTTTTTCCCTTTCTCCCGGGCATTCGTCAGAGGTTTTAGAATTCTCCTTTTGGCCAGTGTGCTTGCTGTCACATCCTGGAAGAACAGGACTTTAGAGCCCTCATAAGAAATATTTTGTATTATTTATGATTTCTGCAGCAATGCTGCCGTGTCCATAAAGCTTAGCAGACCACAAACAATGTCTCTTGGCAGTTCTGTGTTATCTGGCCTGGGTCTCAATACTCTGTGAATTATTCCTATAGTTATCATATTGGCATGTTCAGGACCCAGTAGGGTAGAGAATAGGGACATAGCTGCAGTTGTCAGGGCCTCTGGAGCCACACTTTCAGGAATCCCTCTTAGTCTGATGTTCTTTCTGCGCCTGCGGGTTTCCTGATCCTCCAACATAAGAAACATATTGTTCTGATGATCTTGCTGAGTGAATACATTATTCTTTGTTGCCGTATTGTGGGTTAGTATAAGTGTCTGGAAAATATATTTTTTTTTTAAAAAAGGCTCTGGAGATTTGATTTTCATGATTTAATTTCCATGACACGATGGAGCATTGTTGCTGCTTTCCGCATTTGAGTTTGCTTCTTGGTCAAACTCTGCTTGTTCTTCTCGCATGTGTTTAGCTAGTCATAGTGAAAGCAGCATGAATTGGAATCAGCATTCCACCAGTTAAAAATGAATTAGAGCTGTATTCTTGAAAGAATAAACCAGAAATCTTAAATGCTGTTGCTGAATTCAAGCAAGTCGGTGCTTCCAGGGGATAGAGGAGGTAATCTGACACGTATTTGACAGCCTTTGAACGCTGATCCTAGGCAATCGGGGGTCTATAAAAACAGTCCAGGTAACAGCAGCTAAGAAGTATTTCTCTCCGTAGTTTGTGATGGCGGCCATAGAGGTCCGTTAGTCTGATGCAGCTGTATGGGACAAAATATAGGCCGTGGTTTCTGCCTCACTATAGGCCGTACTTCCTGATCGGGCAAAATATCACCACCACTGGAACACTGTTTCTTTGAAAGGTAGTGATTCCAGTGAGCTTAGGTCCTAACAGTCTTTTTCAGGTAGGTAGCTGTGCAATACCTAGTCAGAGTAGTTCAGATAAACTCGGAAAGCGGCCACCTTTTACTAATTTTTGGTTGCGGCTGTGCGGCTTTTTAGACCTCCCAGCCAAAAATCTTCTAATTGCATTTAGTTCTGTTAGACACCAGTTCAGGTGACCTAACAGTAGCCAAGCAGTGAAGAATTTATCATTTTGTGAGTCGTCCTACTGTGGCTCACTGCATATGGCAGTTCAGAGCTCAGAGCTGTTTGGAAATATGTCCGGACAGAGCAGTGTCCAAGCCACACCCTCCCCAAACCCACATTTGGTGGGGCCAGCTGACTATGTAATGAATATGGCGGCATACCATCTCTCATCCGATGGCAGTTGTCAGGGAAAAGAAAGAGTGATGTTGGATTTCAACATGCCTGATACTTTGATCCTCTAAGAGATAGGCCACTGCCAGAGGTGTCTGTCAGCAGCTTATTCTATTCCCGCCATTGAAAAATCATACAAGTTTTTATAGGGTAGAGTGAAATCACTGTTCTAGCATCCCTGGCCCCAATCTTCTCCATGTTAAATAAATAAACACAAACTTTTAGGTCTTTTTTTTAATATATTTTCTGTCTTATTTCAAAATGAATCAAATTTATCATTGCAAACAAAATGCTTTCATTAAAATATGAACTTTTTAACTTAAAAGTAATGTGATAAATTGTTCCTTATAATAAATCAAAATATGTATCAAGCTGCTACGAAAATGTTTCTGAAAAGCTGCATTACTGGCTGCAGAAGAAGATGAAGGGAGAGATATTGCCACTATCATCCATAATTAATCATTGTGAGTGTTTCCCATCTTTAACCTGTACAATATATAAATGTTTAATAGTTAACAATGAACGCCTGCAGTAAGTAGGGAAATGAAAGTCTACATTTTGCTGAGTTGCACTTGAAAGACTTTAATGTATTATACTTAGGATTACAAAAGGCTGACTTTTAGATTAACTTAATGGAAATATACCGTGTTTCACCAAGCAAACCTTCCTCCAAACTGATGGGTTTTAGCTTACTTGTCACCGATGTAAAAATTTCCTTTGACATAAATTCTGCATTTGGAATAAAAAAGCATGTCAAAATTGCCTTTCTTTTAACAGTTTTCGCTTGGCGGCACTTTAGTTAGTTGAAAACAAGATAGTATTTTAGAATAGAAATTGCTGTGAAGACATGTTATATTTCAGGAAGTAGCAGCATTTCTTCTGAGTAAAATTAATATTATGAAATTATATATTGACGCTAAGGCTATGAGTGAAATTCAATGCTGATATAATGTTACAATAATCTTTATTCAGTATTGTAACGTATGATATTATACATGCTTATATTTACACTATGGACAGTGGTAGTAATAGTAAAGCGAATTTGTCCATTGTCATACATATCTCGATGTGTTACCAGTGGTTCTCCATTGAATTACAAGTAAATCTACTACCTCATATCTACCTTTTGTGCCATCACGAGCCATAAACAAGCAGTAAAGAGCTCCAGTTGTGTCTTCCCCTAACTTATCTCTAAACCGGATGCATCCCGAGATGTGTGGCGCGAGATCTTTTACAAACATGTAAAAAAAAAAACTTTAGATGCACCACATAAAGATGGAGATATATTTCTCACTAATTAGATGTAGCCATGTGATCTGTTTTTTGGTGAATGGAACTGAAGTAGTCCATTTAAGTCACAAGGTATTAGAGGGTAACTAAACTTTTAATGGTACAGAAAATCATGTAACTATAATGGGAGTAAGAAATCAACCTTTGTATTATATCTCCCCTGTTCTGTAGTTTGATACATAGTATTTCTATATGGGTAACAATAAATAATGTAATAGGCATACAGTATAATGAAGAAAAATACCCATTTTCTTGTATATTAAAGCGTTACAGTACATTAGCTTTTAAGAATTTGTTTACATTAATGCCTTTATAAATTTTTTATCTGATGAATAGAGGGGCTCCCTCTGTCAACCATCAGCAGCCTCCTGTTGTACAGCTACACTATATGGACAAAAGTATTGGGAGACCTACACATTAGACCCCATGCACACGAACGTAAAAACGCCCGTAATAACGGGCCGTAATTACGGCACGTTTTTACGGGCCCATGGACTTCTATTGGCCACGGGTACCTCCCGTATGCTTAAAATATAGAACATATCCTATTTTAGGCCGTAATTACGGCACGGGCAGGCCCATAGAAGTCTATGGGGCTCCCGTAATTACGGGTGACTACGTGTGTGCACCCGTAATTACGGGAGCGTTGCTAGGCGACGTCAGTAAATAGTCACTGTCCCGGGATGACGTTTCAGCCCATGTGACCGCTGCAGCCAATCACAGAACAATCACAGGCTGCAGCGGTCACATGGACTGTCGCGTCATACAGGGAGGTCGGGCTGGATGTCAAGAGAGGGACGCGTCACCAAGGCAACGGCCGGGTATGTATGAATTTATTTTACTCTTACCTCGGAAAGGGCTGCCCCTTCTCTCTATCCTGCACTGATAGAGAGAAGGGGCTGCCGATGAGTGCAGTGCAATTTTGATTGGAAACTTGCCCGTAAATACGGGTGGAATACTGGTGACACCGGACCCGTATTTACGGGCACGGGTCCGTAAATACAGGTGCAATACGGGTCGAATACGTGTGACCAAGGACCCGTATTTACGCCAGTATTTACGGGAGGGGAAAAATACGCTCATGTGCATGAGGCCTTACACCTACAGGAGCTATTATGACATTCCATTCTAAATCCATAGGTATTAATATGGAGTTGGTTCCCCTTTGCAGCTAAAACACCTTCTACTCTTCTGGGAAGGCTTTCTACTAAATTTTGGAGTGTATGTGTGGGAATTTTTGTCCATTCAGAAAAATATTTGTGAGGCCTGACTGTCTTTGTGAGCGGACGCTGAATTCGGAGCTCCCGCCACCGATTTCTTACATTTCTCCTGTGAGACACTTTCCCGGTGAGATAGCTGTCTCTACCAGTCAGGGTCATACAGAGCATCTTCTACACTTAATACTAACTGGGAATAAAATTACCCACTCGCGAATAACGTAAGCTAGCCACACCATGCAAGATGTGGAGGCCCAAGATGGTGTCAGCCCATTCACGTCACTGCACAACAAGCAAGCTTACAGTGATGCAGCAACGGCAAAGTTGGAGAAGTTTTCACGCTCATACTCCAAGTACTTCAGGGTGACAGGCGCCAATATTTCCTCCGATTATGACTGATGCACAATTTGGGTCCCGATACAGGCCACTAAGGAACTCTATGGAGTCGGACAGTGAGGAGAACGGGGAAAGGGCTACTGGAGCTGCCTGCATCCCTATAACTAGGTCTCAGATACACCAGAAGGAGCCAACCATAGCAGAGATGTTCCTTGTGGTAAGCCATGGTAATACTTCTTTGGCGAAACTGACTAGTCAGGTGGAGACTGTAATGGAGGAACTTTCTTTTATTCGACATGATTTGCAAAAGGTAACCACATACACTACAGTGGCCAAAGGCCGCATTAGTACATTGGAAGATGCTATTCCGCCCATTAAAGCAGAGGTGGACTTTGGTGCTCAGGCTGTGGAGGCTGTGACAGATGACCTGGCGAATCAGCCACACTGCAATATGTGTGTGTATGATCAGGGTCTCAGAACAAGTGGGAGGGTCTAACTCTGATACTTATTTTGAGAAGAGTATCTTGGAGACGTTTAGCAGGGACAATCTGACGGCACTTTATCCGGTAGAAAGGGCTCATAAAGTACCTACTCGCACGGGTCCGCCAGGACAAACAGCTTTACTAGCCCTTGTTAAGCTCTTACATTACAAAGTCAGAGACCTTATACTAAGACAAGCAAGAGATCGGCGAGACATCTTTAATAATGGGACTCAGATTTACTTGTATCCGGATTATTCGGCAGACATTCAATGCAAGAGGCTGTAGTTTCCAGACATCAAGAATCGGCAGCGGGTCCTATATGTGAGATATTCTATGTTGTATTTGGCAAGGCTTATGGGTCCACGGTCTTCTTTGGCACTCCACCGGAGGCACTTCAGTGGCTGAACTCACATGAAAACCAACTTTCGCCAACCTCAAGGGGTCACTGGAGATTGAGCTGTTACATTTGCCTGCCATGGGTCTGACGAGGAATCAGAATTGTCTGAGGGTTCTGCTGAATTTCTAGTATATGGTTTGATTTCATTTATACTTGCTGTTGCGATGGACTGTTATGTTTATTTTTCCATTACGGTCATTATGCTGAGGAAAAAGAAGATTATTGCTCTTGGAGTTTATATATTCTGGAGAGGATGGTTGCTGGGGAAAGGGGTTGGCGGGACTGTCTGATGTCTAACACTGATGGGATCGAATTCTACAATTCTCTCTGTGCTACGCTCACGGTTTGAGAGGAGAGAAGGTTTTGTTTATGTAGGAGACTACTACACACTCAGCCCCGACCCTCTGAGGAGGGAAGGTTTACAGTGGGGATGTTATTAGGGAAATTTGTTGTTTAGGGGGGAGTTGTGGGGAAAGGTGCAACTTGAATATAGAAAATGGGATAAAGATAAGTCAGAAAGCCTGTGGTTAGCAACTTTAAAACGTCATTATGATGGGGGATAAAGTAAATTTCTTATGGTGGAATGTAAGGGTGATGGATGAAGTCACCAAGCACCATGTGATTTTTGAATCTACGTATAAAGAAAGTCTCTTCAGCTAGGGTTGGGGTTACATGAGACTCATGCCACTAGAGATATGGTACAGGGTTTAATTAGAGTCTGGATCAAACATAGTTTTGATTCATTTTCTTCCTCCTACACTTGTGGTATGAGTCTACTAAATTATAGAGATCTCCCATTTCACTGTCATGAATCTTTCACCGATATTGAGGGTAGATATGTTGGTACTCATTGTCGTGTTTATAACAGGAAATGCATAATAGTGGTGATGTACATACCCCCACCGTACTCTAGTGTCCCATTGCGACGAGTATTAGAATGCCTATCGAGATTGCCTGAGGTAACACATTTTTCATGGTTTTAATAATATCTTAGACAGGTGCTTTTCTGTTGATGCAGGGGGAGTTGGGATTATTCCGCTTGCTAGATTTATGCAGAAGGTGGGTCTTACTGAGGTGTGGAGCATAAAGTGGCCGAATACTAAGTGATTCTCGTGTGTTTCATCAACCTACCGTACTTTGTCTAGGATTGATATGTTTGTTACAAATGCCTTCGGGTTACCCATTAAAGATTATATTGCATATTTGCCTAGATCCATATTCATGCTCCACTGCTTATGAGTGTCCAGCTGGAAGTACATCCTAGATGTGGAGAGTTGGGTTAGAAATATAATCCCTTTTGGATATCACTGGTGAGCTCAGGGAATGAATATTTTGCTTTCAATAGCGGTATGGTGCCGTCTGGTGTTATATGGGATACCATGTTCCTTAAGCAGCAGTATTATGAGGATGGTGAAATGAGAGGGAGACCGTTGGCACAGATGGCTCAGTCACAGAAGGAAACAGAGTATAGCCAAAGATTATTGGATGACAGAATACAGGTTGCTTCTAAGACACCTGACATTTTGGCAGTACTACAATACTTTTACCGGGGAATATATAGCTCTAGGGCGGAGTATACTATAGCACAATTAGAAGAATAGTTTGGATGGATTGATTCACTGAGCCTTTTATGGATTACCAGGGTGAACTTGGAGGGGCCACTGTGCTTGGTTGAAGTTCGACAAGCAGTGGCATGTATGGCAAATAAAAAAGCACCAGGATTAGATGGTATACCCGTCAAAATAAACAAAACGTATGGGGAACAACTTATACTACACTTACTGAACATGTTTAATGATTGTTTTAAGAGGGGCCGATTATGGCTTCATTATATTAAGCAATGATTGTAGTGCTGCCTAAAGCAAGAAAAGACCTCAGTCTGCCTGATTCATATAACAAGATAACATTACTATCATCGGACATTAAGTTTTTGTCAAAAATGAGTGGTAACCTCCATAGTCCACCCTGATCAGTCTGGGTTCATGTCGTTCAAATCCAAGGATGTGAATTTGCATAGGGAGTTTTTAAATATCCAGGCGGTCTCAGGAGATCCTCAGTCGAGGGCTGTTTTGTCATTGGACACCGCTAAGGCGTTTGACAGCATGGAGTCGGGGTACCTATGGCACCAGGTGATAATGGTAGAGGGCTGGGGGGAGGTAGGGATGAGATCTGCAAGTTGGATAACTTCGAGGAGGAGTTCTTAAGGATTTGTGTGCTTGTTTTTTGCCAGTTTTATTTGTTTCCTGGACATACTGTTGTAATTTACCTAGTTTGTTGACCAGGGGGGATTTAGAGAATGTGTGATTTTGCTCTGTATGGTAACACCCAGATGTTTCTATCCTTTCTGTATTTTATTCTATTGTATTTTTGATACGTGTTTTATGCAAAAAAAGTTAATATAGTTGACTGATAAAAAAAAAAAATGTTGAACGAGAAGGCCTGGCTTCCAATCTCCGTTCTAGTTCATCCCAAAGGTGTTCCATGGGGTTGAGGTCAGGGCTCTGTGCAGGCCAGTCAAGTTCTTCCACACCAAACTCATCCAACCATGCCTTTATGGACCTTGCTTTGTGCACTGGGGCTCAGTCATGCTGGAACAAAATAGGGTTTTCCCCATACTGTTCCCTGAAAGTTGGATGCATACAATTGTCCAAAATGTTTTGTTATGCTGAAGATTATCTTTCACTTGAACTAAGGGACCTAGGCTAACACTGAAAAACAACTCCAAGTATTAACCCTCCTCCATCAAACTTTACAGTTGGCACAATGTAGTTAGGCAGGTAACGTTTTCCTGGCATCCGCCAAACACAGACTCATCCATCACACTGCCAGATAGAGAAGCACAATTTGTCACTCCCCAGAACACGTTTCTACTGATCCAGGGGCCAGTGGCAACGTGCTTTACATATCTCCATCCGACGCTTGGCATTGCAATTGGTGATGTAAGACTTGCATGCAGCTGCTTGGCCATGAAAACCATGCCCTGAAACTCTTGGCATACCGTTTTTGTGTGGATGTTAATGGCAGAGGGAGTTTGGAACTCTGAAGTCAGTAGAGTGTTGGTGACTTTTATACACTATACAACTCAACACTCGGTAGCTCGCTCTGTAACTTTATGTGGTCTGCCACTTCATGGCTTCATGCTGTGGTTCCTAAATGCTTCCACTTTGCAATAATATCACTCAAAGTTGATTTCCAAATATGTTGAAAGGAAGAAATTTCATGAACTGATTTGTTACAATGGTGGCATCATATAACAGTACCACAATCAAATTCAGTGATCTCTTTAGAACAACTCATTCTTTCACAAATGTTTGCAACCAAAGACTGCATGACTAGGTGCTTGATTTTATACACCTGTGGCAATGGGACTGAATGAAACAACCTGAATTCAATGACTAAGAGGTGTGTCCCTATACTTTTGTCCATATAGTGTATCTATCTATCTATATATATATATATATATATATATATATATATATATATATATATATATATATTTATATAAAAATATGTAAGGTTCAGATAGCACTAGGTTATTCAATGTGTGCATGGATAGGGGCTCAGCCCACTATAGACTGTGAAGAAGTATAACGCACACCAATAGGAGTAGATTAAAAAAAAAGATTTATTTTATGCCAGTGTGCAACGTTTCAGTCTGATCCCAAACTTTCATCAGGCACTGAAAAAGGTAATAATAATACACATGTGCATATTAACTCTATATGGTACATAATGCAGTGTCAATAAATTAAAAAGCAATATAATATGTATATATACAGTACATATATATATATATATATATATATATATACACACATCCGTGCATATAAAAGAGAATGAGGAAGGGAAAGGACTAGTACAAGAGTAAAAATGGGCTAGGCTGTCGCAAGTAATTTATACCGTATAGCATTAATATGTTACATGGTGTCATGCACATGGCCACAGGCCGTCAGGCTCACTCACCTCCTGTCGTACCCTAAGTTTGTCTATGCAAATGGTCTCCTAGTGTTTCCCAGTTCCCAGTGTTCCCTGCTCCTGTATCCTGTATCCCATGTTATCCTGGTCTAGTGTCGTGCTGAGCAGAAGTTGTGCTGTGCTGTATCCACGCCTGTCCTGCTTCACCACGCCTGACGTCTACCTGCTGCCTAGTCCCAGCCGAGCCTGCCTTGCTACTGTCCGAGCTGCCACAGATACCCTATACGCACTATAGGCTTTAACCTGTGCCCTGTTGGCCAGCTGCAATACCGGCAAGATGGTACGGCCCAGTGGGTTCACGAACCCAATGTGACAGTACGCTCAGGGCATGGCCCCGCTGGACGATCCAAGACCATGACGACGTCACAAGAGAGATGCGGGCGGATATGCTAGTCCTCCGGTCTCGACAACTCCTCCAAGCCTTGAACATTCTCGCAAATCGGCAGGAGGCACAAAACTTCCGTTCCTCCTACTACACCACCTGGAAGTACTGTTCCTCAGACTACACCTCCTGGCAATGTGGTTCCTAATTTTTCTTTGCCACTTCCTGATCGCTATGATGGAGACGCAAGTACCTGTAGTGGATTTTTGAACCGGTGCCAGATCCACCATAGCCTGTATCCTAGGACATTTTCGTCTGATGGCGCAAGGGTCCCTTTCATCATCTCTCTTCTTACTAACAAGGCTCTTGCGTGGGCGAATCCTATCTGGGAGAGACAAGGACCAGAGACCCGTAACTTCCAGGGATTCCTCCGGACTTTTCGCATGGTGTTTGAGGAGCCTGGTCAAGTCTCATCTGCAGCGGCTTCCTTGCTAAACCTACGCCAAGGAGGCACCTCCATGGGCGAGTACGCCATCGTCTTCCGCACCCTGGCGGGAGAACTGGTGTGGAACAATGAGGCCCTGGTGGCTACATTCTGACAGGGTCTGTCTCCTAAAATTAAAGACGAACTTGCCACTCGTGATCTACCGTCTACCTTGGATGACCTCATCCTTCTGTCCGCACGGATTGATATAAGGATCTGAGAACGGCTCCAAGAGGCTCGTCGGGAGGGAGGTCTTCCTAGTCCAGTCCTATCCTTGCACCAACATCTGCTGTCCTCAGGTGCCGACCCTCCATAGGAGACTGTGAGGATGGACCAGTTTAATCTATCCACCCAGGAGAAACAACGCAGACTCACTTCAGGACTCTGTTTATATTGCGGCCTCAGAGGCCATCTCGTGCGTCTGTGTCCCCAAAAGTCCCAAAGCCTAGTGTTGCTAGGAGAGACAATCCTGGATAAAAATGGACTTCCATCTAAATTATCCATACCAGTGACCATAGTGTCCGGCGAGAGAATGCATCAGGTCTCTGTATATCTGGACTCTGGATCTGCTGCTATTTTCATTTGTAGAGACCTGGTGAATCTTCTCCAATTACCCACTACCCCTCTGGAGAGGCTGTTGACGGTTGCATCTGTGAATGGACTACCTCTGCCAGATCCAGTTATTGCTGTGACCAAGCCGCTGAGGCTCCAAGTGGGAGTTCTCCACTCCGAGCTGTTATCGTTCTTTGTCTTGTCCAAGGCCGTTAACCCTGTGCTGCTGGGCCTGCCTTTGCTCTGATTAAATGCCCCAGTCCTGGACTGGAACTCTGGAGAGGTTCTCCAGTGGGGTCGCGAGTGTCACAACCATTGCCTGGGACAGATTAGTTCGGCTCAGCCTCCTCTGCCTCAGTCATTGGCAGGATTGCCTGGTCATTATTCTGCATTTTCGAATGTCTTCAGCAAGAGGGAGGCGGAGACGCTGCCCCACACCGGGGGTATGACTGTCCTATTGAGCTGATTCCTGGTGCATCCCTTCCCCGTGGTAGGGTATATCCTCTCTCCTTACCAGAGACTCAGTCCATGTCCGCCTATGTTAAGGATAACTTGGAGAGGGGCTTCATACAGAAATCATCCTCTCCGGCAAGAGCCGTGTTCTTCTTCGTCAAGAAAAAGGATGGTTCTCTACATCCCTGTATCGACTACTGGGGTCTCAATCAGATCACGGTGAATAATAAGTATCCGTTGCCACTGATCTCAGAACTGTTTGATCGAATACGTGGTGCCAAGATTTTTTCCAAGCTAATGCGGGGTGACGAATGGAAGACTGCATTTAACACCCGTGATGGACGCTATGAGTACCTAGTAATGTCCTTCGGCCTGTGTAATGCTCCTACGGTCTTCCAGGAGTTTGTTAATGACATCTTCTGTGACCTCCTCTATGTTTGTGTTGTGGTCTATCTTGATGATATCTTGATTTTTTCTCCAGATCCTATGACTCATCAGAGACATGTTCGTCAAGTTTTGCTGCGGTTAAGGGAGAATCGTCTGTACGCCAAGTTGGAGAAGTGCGTGTTTGAGAGAGACGCTCTACCCTTCCTGGGCTACATCGTCTCGAATCGAGGCCTCGAGATGGATCCTGAAAAGGTAAAGTCCATCCTGGAATGGCCACGTCCTCAAGGATTGAGGGCCATACAGCGCTTTCTGGGATTCACCAATTTTTACAGACAGTTCATTCAAAGCTTCTCCCGTCTCTAACCTCACCAAAAAGGGCATGAACGCCAAGGTGTGGATTCCTAAGGCAGAGTCCGCATTCAATAGCCTGAAGAATACCTTCACGTCAGCCTCTATCCTCCATCATCCAGATGTTTCCCTACAGTTCTCGTTGGAGGTGGACGCATCCTCTGTTGGTGCTGGCGCCCTCCTGCTCCAGAGAGGTTTCAAGGGCAAGTCAGTGGTATGTGGATATTTCTCTAAGCTCCTCTCTTTCGCAGAACGCAACTATTCGATTGGGGATCGGGAGTTACTGGCCATCAAATTGGCTCTGGAGGAGTGGAGACGTCTACTAGAGGACGCAGCCCATTCTATCCTAATATTTATGGACCACAAGAACCTCACTTATCTCCAGACGTCCCAATGACTGAATCCTCGTCAGGCCAGGTGCTCGCTGTTTTTCACCAGGTTCCTGTTTGAGCTCCATTATCGCCCGGCTTTCAAAAATGTGAGGGCCGATGCCGTGTCCAGGTCTTTCGAGACAGAAGACACCATGGAAATTCCACAGGACATTATATATCCGTCTTGCATTGTCTTTGTCCCTGAAAGTTGGGGTTATTCCTCCAGTGAGGACTTTTGTGCGCCTTGCTGACAGAGGGAGAATCCTCCGCTCGGGACACTCCCCTAGACTGGCAGGTCACGCGGGTACCCGTAAGACCCAAGATCTGATTGCCCGTCATTTCTGGTGGCGCACGCGGCCCAAAGACATTATGGACTTTGTGTCTTCCTGTTCAGTGTGTGCAGCTAACAAGGTCGCTCACTCCAGACCTGCTGGCCTGCTCAAGCCTTGCCTGTGCCCGATGCTCCCTGGCAGCATATAGCTATGGACTTCATCACTGACCTGCCTCTCTCCACGTGATGCAGTACTGTCTGGGTGGTGGTGGACTGATTTTTGAAGATGGCCCACTTCGTTCCTCTGACCGGTCTTCCTTCTGCTCCTCAACTGGCCAAGCTTTTCATCCAACACATCTACCGCCTGCAAGGCTTGCCGCAGCATATTGTGTCTGATCGGGGGCTTCAGTTCACCTCGAAGTTCTGGAGAGCCCTCTGCGGTCTCCTAGGTGTAAAGTTGGACTTTTCTTCAGCCTACCATCCTCAGTCCAATTTTCAGGTCGAGAGGATCAATCAGATCTTGGAGAACTACCTACGCCACTTCATCTCCAAGCAGCATGATGACTGGTTGCAGTTGCTCCCGTGGGCTGAATTTTCCTACAATAATCATACCAGCAAGTCCACAAGGAACACACCGTTCTTTATTGTCTATGGCCAACACCCACGAATTCCTTTCCCGGTGCCTGATACATACCAGCTGCTGACACTGCTTTTAAGGATTTTCTGCAGATCTGGCAGCAGACTCGATACTCTATCCTGATGGCGGTCGACCGCATGAAATAAAAGTTTCTCCCCGGCATGAAGGTCTGGCTGTCCTTCAGGAATATCCGACTGAGGGTGCCATCTTACAAGTTTGCTCCCAGGTTCCTCGGACCCTTCGAGATCCTGCAGCAGCTCAACCCTGTCGCCTACAAGCTTCGGGTGCCTCCTATCCTCAAGATTCCCAACTCCTTCCATGTAACCCTCCTGAAACCGGTGGTTCTGAACCACTTTACCAAAACTCCTAGCCCTGCGGTTGCCTCCAGCGGCCCTTCTGACACCTTCGAAATTAAGGAGATCTTGGACACCAAGAAAGTAAGAGGAAAGACTTTTTATTTACTGGATTGGAGGGGGTTTGGTCCCGAAGAGAGGTCCTGGGAGCCAGAGGAGAACCTCAATGATCCTACCCTTTTGAAGAAGTTTCTCTCTCGCTCTGGTCCCAAGAATAGGGGGCGTAAGAGGGGGGATACTGTCATTCCCATGGCCGTGAGCCGTCATGCTCACTCACCTCCTGACGCCCGCAGACATGGATATGCGAGCGCTGGCCCAAGTCTCCTCCTCAGGAGACGCCAGCGCCCACTTCCGCTTAGCTTGGCCGGGTCCTGTAGGGTGCGCCTGCACGCTCGTGCCCACTCTTAAAAGGGCAGTGCTGCACCGGACTTTCATGATTAATTTGGCCATAGCACCCTGGACTATAAGAAGGGGTCAGCCCCTTCCTCCCATGCCTGAATGTTGTTGTTGTACCCTAAGTTTGTCTATGCAAATGGTCTCCTAGTGTTTCCCAGTTCCCTGCTCCTGTATCCTGTATCCCGTGTTATCCTGGTCTAGTGCCGTGCTGAGCTGAAGTTGTGTTGTGCTGTATCCACGCCTGTCCTGTTTGACCACGCCTGACGTCTACCTGCTGCTTAGTCCCAGCCGAGCCTGCTTTGCTACTGTCTGAGCTGCCACAGATACCCTATATGAACTATAGACTTTAACCTGTGCCCTGTTGGCCAGCTGCCATACCACCAAGGTGGTATGGCCCAGTGGGTCCACAAACTCAACGTGACACATGGTGATGTATTATCTCTATTGTTCGCAGTCAAAAACCTCAGAATCCTAACGTCCTGCAGACGTCTTCCTCCCCATAGATGCCAGTACATGCGGCCATCCTGTCCTGCAGTGACCACTAGGCTGCGCGATCGAGCTCATTCCCGGCCTTAATGGGCCAGAGCACACACATGTTTTAGATTGATTGCTCCCATGATCACCCTGGACTATAAGAAGGGCCTGCCCCTTCCTTCATTGCCTGAAATTTGTTGTGTTTACTCGTGTTAGTCTTTGTAAATGTTCCCTTAGTGTTTTCCAGTTCCCTGTTCCTGCTACCTGTATCCTTTATCCCATGCTACCTTCTTCCTGTGCCATAGAGAGTTGGAGTCGTGTTGTGTCGTATACTACGCCTGCTGTGTTTCACCGCACCTGGTGCCTGCCTGCTGCCAAGGTCCCATCCGAGCCTGCCATCGCTACTGTCTGTATTGCCACAGGTACCTTTATTTGAACTATTAACTTTGCCTTGGTATCCTGTTTGGCCAGCTGCTACGGCGGTATGGCCCAGTGAGTCCACACACCCAGCGTGTCATTATCGAAGTCAGGATCCGAGTCACTGGTCTTCCTAACGGATGATGCAGTCCCTATGAGTTTGTACTCTGGTGAGCAATATTCTGTGGTGTTATTAGTACAGTTCTGTATATAAAATACAGTGTTGATAATAATGAGATGAATTAATAAATTGTCTAATGATGGAGATATAGTAGCTGTAGGGGAATCTCTAATAATCTCATGTTAGTAGATAAGCTAAAAGAACAATATAAGGGAGAAAATGAACCAGTCACATATAAGATATAAAATATCAAGTCTTATAAAAGAAATCAGCATATGTAAAAACATCGGAGAGTCCCAAAGTGTTATACTTTCTTACCTGTAGTTTAATGGGCGTACGGATAAATGGCATAAAGTATAAAATGTATCATCCACATACAGGTCGGGCTATTCTGATAAGGGATTTTTTTACCTGCAACAGCAATTTTGTAGTTTACATTATTAAATGCACATGCGGCCTAGCATATGTAGGTGAGACTACCCAACGGATACGTGATCAAATTAAACAGCACAAATCCACCAAGCGCTGTGGGAATACCTTACTACCCATTCCAATTGTATCCATAAAGTTCGTTCACTAGCGCTTGTGCACTTTACATTGACATATGTAATAAGTTCAGATAGGACAAGGATGAGATTTAAATGGTTAATACCATCACACTCTAGTATTTATAATTTATTTTAGAATTTTCCTGGTTTTTATTTATTTTTATATTTTTATATTTTTTTATATTTTTTCAAAAAATATTATGTTTAAATATTTTAGTTCCAAGTTGGGACCGGTACCCTCCTTGTCATAAGGTGTGTGCCTGGAACTGATGCAACATGAAAATAAGGGATTATGTGCTACTAATAATATAATCCGATATCAGCATCAAAACACAAGGGATGTACCACTAATAATATGACTCGATATCTGCATCATAATACAGATCAAATAGGGGACTATGCGCTATTAATAGCATGATCTGACATCTACATCTAACATAACTAGAAAAGGGATGTGCTGATATATCACTGTATATCACTCCCTTAAATATATATTACACACACCCCCAGGGCATTGAAATATGCCATCTACTATATGTGCTGATAGCCTGACACACGCTGTATATTACCCCATACTGTTATAACATATGCATTGGACAGACAGATTCAGACAGGTCTGGCATCACTCACTATGTATATAGTGAATCCTGGTGCTGTCCCTCTGCTCTAACGTGGAGGAACAGTCTGTACAGCACATTCCTGCAGTTTAGTGTGGAGAGACAGGGCATGCCCATTTCCAACAGGGCTGACTCTGGTACTCGGACCACGCCCCCTCATGACATGAAGGGAGGCTGCAAGGGTGCAGACCATTGATTGGCCAGCACAGCCACAACCCCAAAAATCGGGGCGGGATTCCAGCAAAGACGTGATGCCAGTTCATTGGCTGAAGATAACAGTGAGCTCATGAGGAGGAGGGTACTCGGTCTTTAAAAGACAGAGCATTTTGCCACTAACAGTGGCTAGCAACTATGCCCACGTTTGATCATAGAATCAGTGCATTGTCTACACAGACCTCTGGAATGCCAGAAGGTCTAATCTATTAAGGCTGGGTTCACACGACCTATTTTCAGACGTAAACAAGGCGTATTATGCCTTGTTTTACGTCTGAAAATACGGCTCCAATATGTCGGCAAACATCTGCCCATTCATTTACAACCTGTAATTTACGCGTCGTCGTTTGACAGCTGTCAAAAGACGACGCGTAAAATTACAGCCTCGTCAAAAGAAGTGCAGGACACTTCTTGGGACGTTTTTGGAGCTGTTTTCTCATAGACTCTATTGAAAACAGCTCCAAAAACGGCCGAAAAAACGGCACGAAAACGCAGCGTAAACGGCGCGAAAAACGCCGCGAAAAACATGAGTTGCTCAAAAAACGTCTGAAAATCAGGTGCTGTTTTCCCTTGAAAACAGCTCCGTATTTTCAGACGTTTTTGGCTCAGCGTGTGAACATACCCTAACTCTGTGAGCCCCTGATGAATTACTGCAGAGTTACTTATGAGTAAGGAAACGCGTAGGGCTAGATAACTACAGATAGGCAGAATAAGGGTATGTTCACACGAGGGCGTCCGTAACGGCTGAAATTACGGGGATGTTTCAGCCTGAAAACATCCCCGTAATTTCAGCCGTACCGGCATGTGCAGGCGCTTGAACGCCGCGTCCATTTCGGCCGTAATTAGCGCTGCTATTCATTGAAGTCAATGAATAACGGCTCCAATTACGGCCAAAGAAGTGACAGGTCACTTCTTTGACGCGGGCGTCTATTTACGCGCCGTCATTTGACAGCGGCGCGTAAATATACGCCTCGTGTGAACAGACAAACGTCTGCCCATTGCTTTCAATGGGCAGATGTTTGTCAGCGCTATTGAGGCGCTATTTTCAGACGTAATTCGGGGCAAAAACGCCCGAATTACGTCCGTAAATAGGCCGTGTGAACATACCCTAAGTGTGTTGCTAAACACGAGATCCTCACAGTGGAATCCACAGCAGCAGCAGCTGAAGCTGTATCAGCTACTGGCACGTACTGGGCTTGATAAAGCAGCTGATTTGCTAATAAGAGAGCTGCACAGAGATCTCTATAGCAGCAGTAGCTGAAATACAAGAGATTCATATAGAGGGACTCCTAGAGCAGCTGCTCATGCTGCATCAGTTCCTGGCACACACCTTATGACAAGGAGGGTACCGGTCCCAACTTGGAACTAAAATATTTAAACATAATATTTTTTGAAAAAATATAAAAAAAAAATATAAAAATATAAAAATAAAATAAAAACCAGGAAAATTCTAAAATAAATGATAAATACTAGAGTGTGATGGTATTAACCATTTAAATCTCATCCTTGTCCTATCTGAACTTATTATATATGTTAATGTAAAGTGCGCAAGCGCTAGTGAACGAACTTTATGGATACAATTGTATCACTATCTTATATTGCTAAAAAGTGAAATAAATCTCACATTAAAGGTTAGGCTCTAACCAAAAAAATTCCCATTGGTATTCATCCAGTGAAACACATATATTACTCAAGGGAGAAACCACGTATATCTACTATTGCACAGTGAATAACTTACTACCCATTCCAGCACATTTCTTACAGAAGAGACATAATATCTCACAGCTGCGATTCCAAGTGATAGAATATGTGCCGGGCCCTAGAAAGGGAGGGAATAGAATTAAAATTCTGAAGCGCGGGGAAGAATATTGGATATATACTTTACAGACACTAGAGCCTAAGGGATTGAATAGGAAATATGAAATCAGCAGTTTCATCTAGGATGGAACCCACGCCAGCTTCCTAAATGTGACAAATGTTGTGTTTTCCGGACACATTATATCTTCTGTCCCGTCTAAAGACTGTTTAACTATGATCCGCTTTTATTATAAATATACTGATATATCTTATTTTAAATTTAGACCTAAACCTCCTTTTACAGGGTGGGCCATTTATATGGATACACCTAAATAAAATGGGAATGGTTTGTGATATTAACTTCCTGCTTGTGGCACATTAGTATATGGGAGGGGGGAAACTTTTCAAGCTGGGTGTTGACAATGGCGGCCATTTTGAAGTCGGCCATTTTGTATCCAACTTTAGTTTTTTCAATGGGAAGAGGGTCATGTGACACATCAAACTTATCGAGAATTTCACAAGAAAATCAATGGTGTGCTTGGTTTTAACGTTACTTTATTCTTTCATGAGTTATTTACAAGTTTCTGACCACTTATAAAATGTGTTCAAAGTGCTGCCCATTGTGTTGGATTGTCAATGCAACCCTCTTCTCCCACTCTTCACACACTGATAGCAACACTGCAGAAGAAATGCTAGCACAGGCTTCCAGTAGCCGTAGTTTCAGTTGCTGCACATCTTGTATCTTCACAGCATAGACAATTGCCTTCAGATGACCCCAAAGATAAAAGTCTAAGGGGGTCAGATCAGGAGACCTAGGGGGCCATTCAACTGGCCCACAACGACCAATCCACTTTCCAGGACCTGTCAATGGCTGTAAACAAAGAGAAGCTTGTAAATAACTCATGAAAGAATAAAGTAACGTTAAAACCAAGCACACCATTGTTTTTCTTGTGAAATTCTCGATAAATTTGATGTGTCACAGGACCCTCTTCCCATTGAAAAAATTAAAGTTGGATACAAAATGGCCGACTTCAAAATGGCCGCCATGGTCAACACCCAGCTTGAAAAGTTTCCCCCCTCCCATATACTAATGTGCCACAAACAGGAAGTTAATATCACCAACCATTCCCATTTTATTTAGGTGTATCCATATAAATGGCCCACCCTGTACTATACTGGAGCGGCGGATGGCAAATATTTCAGAAGTATCCTTTACCCACTGGACCTGGTTCTAATAGTAGGGCTTGATCTTCTAAATCTTATTTTCTTTCATTCTATCCATATTCCCATACTAGTTATCCTTTTTAATTGTAGTGTTTACATTATTAACTGTCACCCAGTTTCCTCGCCTTTTGGCCTTATCTGTCTATACGACACTAACATACACCCAGACATGGTGGTCCACAATTGGAATATATGCCGGTTTTTACATAGTTAAACTACTTACCAGACATCAGCAATTGATATCTCCTCCCCCTTACGTCACTACATACTATATGCTTTCTCTTTTCTCCTTTTCTCTAGGTGATATTCCGCTGATGCCACTTCCGGCACCCCCGGATCACACCCCCTACATCTGCGCCGGCTTCATCACTGACGCTGGCGCACACCATGTGACACATGCTAGAAGCTTTCCAGCAGTCCATAAATGGAGGATGCTGCTATCACTCAGACAGCGCCTCCATAGTGGGAATCCACAATACTCTGTGCCATTTATCCGTACGCCCAGTATACTGCAGGTAAGAAAGTGTAACACCTTGGGACTCTCCTATGTTTTCACATATGCTAATTTATTTTATAAGACTTGATATTGTATGTCTTATATGTTCATATTCTTCCTTATATTGTTCCTTTAGCTTATCTACTTGCATGAGATTATTAGAGATTCCCCTACAGCTACTATATCTCCATCATTAGACAATGTATTATTTCATCTCATTATCATTAACACCATATTTTATATACAGAACTATACTATTAACACCACATCATCTCTTGATGTTATATAGTGATGACCTTCTCTAAACAAGTGACTTTGCATAACTATATGAATATATCTGGATATAAACATATCTGCACTTAGCATTATTTTTATTTAGAATATAGAATATGGTCCTTAACATGTATGCACAGATGGAATATTGCTCACTAGAGTTCACACTCATAGGGACTGCATCGTACGTTAGGAAGACCAGTGACTGGGATCCTGACACTGCATCGTACGTTAGGAAGACCAGTGACTGGGATCCTGACTTCGATACTACGAAACATAACAATGTAACACGTTTATGCTGTATTGTATAAATTACTTGTGACAACCTAGTCTGTTTTCACTCCCGTACTAGTTCTTTCCCGTCCTCCTTCTCTTTATATATGCATGGATGTATGTATATATATATATATATATATATATATATATATAAAAAAAAATATATATATATATATATATACAGTGAAGGAAATAAGTATTTGATCCCTTGCTGATTTTGTAAGTTTGCCCACTGTATAATCTATCTCTCACTGGTAAAATTAACCTAGCCTAAAAATTCTAGACTGTTCATGACTTGGATAGTGGGCAAACTTACAAAATCAGCAAGGCATCAAATACTTATTTCCTCCACTGTGTATATATATATATATATATATATATATATATATATATATATATATACATACACAAAAATAGAATCCAGCAGCACAGGCTCAAATGAAAGGGGGTTCCTTAGGGAACTGACAACTGTCCCTCTAGACAGGGGTGGGATCCGGCCGGTTTGCCCCGGTTCCTCTGAAACGGTTGTTAAAATGAAAGCCAGTTCGCAGAATCGGGTGAAGTGGGAAGCCGGAACCAGTCCCCTACACTCAATTGTATCCGCGTCCTTAGGACGCGGACACAATTGAGTTGACTAGCGCTGCCCTGGTGAGGCACATGATGCCTCGCCATTCTGCATTTTAGTGATGATGCAGTCGGCGCGATGACGATGATGGACGGTGATGGAGGAGGACTGACGTCGCTGGAGGATGGCGTGGCAACGGGACAGGTAAGAAAATGTGTTTTTTTCCTTCTACTGTGGGCACTATAGGGCACTACATAGGGGACTATACAGGGAACAAGAACTATAGAAGACTATATAGGGAACTAACTACAGGGGTCTGTAGGGAACTAACTACATGGGAATATATAGGGAACAGTAACTACAGGTGACTATATAGGGGACTAATTAAAGGGGACTATACAGGGAACACTAACTACAGGGGACTATATAGGGGATAGTAACTAAAGGGGACTATAGGGTAATGCAACTACAGGGGACTATATAGGGAACAGTAACTACAGGGGACTATATAGGGGACAGTAACTACAGGGGACTATATAGGGAACACTAACTACATGGGACTATATAGGGAACACTAACTACATGGGACTATATAGGGAACACTAACTACAGTGGACTATATAGGGGCCCTTATCTACAGGAAACGCCTCAGGGGCCCCATCTACAGGGTAACGCCACATAGGGGCCCATGTGGTGTTGCCTGTAGAAAGGGCCCCCTGTGATATTCCCTGTAGATAGAGCCCCTAGTGGTGTTCCCTGTAGATAGAGCCCCTGTGGCATTCCATGTAGCTAGAGCCCCCTGTGCCCCTGTGGCGGTCCCTGTAGATAGGGCCCCATGTGGTGTTCCCTGTAGATAGGGCCCCATGTGGAATTCCCTGTAGATAGGGCCCCATCTACAGGGAACGCCACACGGGGCCCTATCTACAGGGACTGCCACAGGGGCACAGGGGGCTCTATCGACAGGGAACGCCACAGGAGGTTCTATCTACAGGGAACGTCACAAGGGGCTCTATCTACAGGAAACGTCACAGGTGGCTCTATCTACAGGGAACGCCACAGGGGGCTCTTTCCACAGGGAACTCCAGAGGGGGCCTATCTACAGGGGGCAGTGTACATGGAACGCAACAGGGGGCACTATACAGGGAATGCTTCAGTGAATTCCACAGGGGGCACTATCTACAGGGAACGCTACAGGGGGCCCTGTCTGCAGGGAACGCTACAGGGGGAACTATCTACAGGAAACGCTACTACCTACAGAGGGTTCTATGGGGAGAACTATCTATAGAAGGCTCAACTAGGAGCACTCTCTACAGAGGGCTCTATGAGGGGCACTATCTACAGGGGGCACTGTGTGTGGTGCATTACTTTACAGTGTTTGACACAATTTATTTCAGGGGCAAAGTGTATGTTACTATTATATTCAGGGGCTGTAATGACCGGGGGGTAGGGAAACGGACAAGTGAGCCCTAATCTACCCGCCACTCTGTCCCTGCCTACTTGCAACGACCCGCCCTAGGCGACGGGGTACAACTGGGCGGCGGTCCCTGCACTCAGTAAGTGCACGACAAACACGACAAACATACAAGGGAATACAAGCAAGGGAAAGGGGCAGTTGCCCACGGCAACACCGTGAGCAACCAGAGTGGTGAATGAGCCGAGTCAAGCCAGGAGTGTGCGAGGTACCAAACGAGGAGCAGAAGAGTAGTCAGTAAGCCAGGGTCAGTATGGAGCAGGAACAAAATAGAAGGAGCTGTAGCTGGGCCAGGAAACCACACGAAAAAGAATAACAAGCAAGGAGGAACAGGAAATGCAGGTATAAATAGACAGAGGGCGGGAGCTAGCTGAGTCTGGCCAGGCTGCGATAGGCTCTCCCACTCCTAAGCCTGCCAGCCTGAGTGGTGGAAGCTGGAGTCAGTCTCAGGGATGTAGATTCAGGTGCTGACTGATTAATTAAGGGAGTTAACCCCGAAGCTGTGCCGGGCAGATCCTTTACAGTACCCCCCCTTTTATGAGGGGCCACCGGACCCTTTCTAAGTGGACCTGGCTTACTGGGGAAACGCAGGTGGAACCTCCTGACCAATACCCCAGCGTGAACATCCCGGGCGGGTACCCAAGTCCTCTCCTCGGGCCCGTAACCTCTCCAATGGACCAGGTACTGGAGGGAGCCTTGGACCATCTTGCTGTCCACAATCCTGGCCACCTCGAATTCCACCCCCTCAGGGGTGAGGACGGGAACAGGAGGTCTCCTCGAGGGAGCCAAGGACGGGGAGCAGCGTTTAAGGAGGGAGGCATGAAACACGTCGTGTATACGAAAAGACGGGGGTAACTCCAGCTGGAAGGAGACAGGATTGAGGACCTCAATGACCATATACGGCCCAATAAACCGGGGAGCAAACTTCTTGGACGGAACCTTGAGACGCAAGTTCCTAGACGACAACCACACCAGATCCCCGACCATAAACAGGGGGTTAGCAGAACGTTTTCTATCAGCCTGAGTTTTTTGTACGCTCTGGGACGCCTCTAGGTTCTTCTGAACCTGGGCCCAGACTGTGCACAGTTCCCGATGAACCACCTCTACCTCGGGATTGTTGGAACTACCAGGTGAAACGGAGGAGAACCGTGGATTAAACCCAAAATTACAGAAAAAGGGAGAGACCCCTGACGAGTTACTGACCCGGTTATTAAGGGAAAATTCGGCAAGGGGAATGAATGAGACCCAATCATATTGACAGTCAGAGACAAAACACCTTAAGTATTGTTCTAGAGATTGATTAGTCCTCTCCGTTTGACCATTGGTTTCAGGATGGAAGGCAGAGGAGAAGGACAGATCAATCCCCAACTTCATACAGAAGGCTCTCCAAAACAATGAAACAAATTGTACCCCCCTGTCCGAAACAATATTGACAGGGACCCCATGGAGACGCAGGATGTGTTTGACAAACAAGGAAGCCAACGTCTTGGAGTTGGGTAGTTTCTTGAGGGGCACAAAGTGGCACATCTTACTGAAGCGGTCTACCACCACCCACACCACCGACTTGCCTTGGGATGGAGGCAAATCGGTGATAAAATCCATGGAGATAGGTGTCCAAGGTCTCTGGGGAATGGGTAACGAAAGCAGTAAGCCCGCTGGTCGGGACCTGGGAGTCTTGGACCTAGCACAAACCTCACAAGCGGCGACGTAGGCCTTAACGTCTTTAGGCAACCCAGGCAACCAATAATTTCTGGTAATGAGGTGTTTGGTACCCAGGATGCCTGGATGACCAGATAGTGCGGAGTCATGATTTTCCCTAAGTACCCTTAGCCGGAATTGCAGGGGAACAAACAGCTTGTTCTCAGGAAGGTTCCCGGGAGCTGAACCTTGATCAGCAGCAATTTCAGAGACTAAATCAGAATCGATCGAGGAAATGATTATACCTGGAGGCAAAATACAAGCAGGATCTTCCTCCGAAGGAGGGCTGGCCATGAAGCTACGCGACAGTGCATCAGCCTTAATATTTTTAGACCCAGCCCTATAGGTAACCAAAAAATGTAATCTGGTAAAAAATAACGCCCATCGAGCTTGTCTCGGGCTTAGCCTCCGGGCAGATTCTAGGAAAACCAGATTCTTGTGGTCGGTAAGGACCGTTACCTGGTGTCTAGCCCCCTCCAGGAAGTGGCGCCACTCTTCAAATGCCCATTTAATGGCTAAGAGTTCGCGGTTGCCAATATCATAGTTACTCTCAGTTGGCGAAAACTTCCTGGAGAAGTAGGCACAGGGGCGGAGATGGGTGAGGGACCTGGTACCCTGGGACAAGACAGCCCCCACTCCCACCTCAGATGCGTCAACTTCCACGATAAATGGCTCCATTTGGTTGGGCTGAACCAGCACCGGGGCCGAGATAAAGCACTTCTTAAGTGTGCGAGGTACCAAACGAAGAGCAGAAGAGTAGTCAGTAAGCCAGGGTCAGTATGGAGCAGGAACAAAATAGAAGGAGCTGTAGCTGGGCCAGGAAACCACACGAAAAAGAATAACAAGCAAGGAGGAACAGGAAATGCAGGTATAAATAGACAGAGGGCGGGAGCTAGCTGAGTCTGGCCAGGCTGCGATAGGCTCTCCCACTCCTAAGCCTGCCAGCCTGAGTGGTGGAAGCTGGAGTCAGTCTCAGGGATGTAGATTCAGGTGCTGACTGATTAATTAAGGGAGTTAACCCCGAAGCTGTGCCTGGCAGATCCTTTACAGGGGCACACTGTGTAGCGCTATTCTATTTGGGGACACATGTATGATACTATTATATTTGTGGGCATAGAGTGTGGTATCATAAGAATTTGCTCTTCATTTAGAGTTGCAGAAATGTTGAAAAAGTGAGCTTTCGAAGACATCTGAGCAGCAAATTGACCCATTTCCACAGGAGGCATAATAGAGTTCTGGACCAGATCGAAAAGTAAAGAGAACGACTAGAATATAAAAAGTCGTCACTGGTGAGTTTCTAAATGTAAATGTTTATTCTCCCTGTGACTGCTCAGTACTGTAGTCACTGTATGATCTGCAGTGAGATTATGTGTGTATCGTTCTTTTTTGTGAAACAGTAACTCCCAGCATATCCTTACCATCGCTATGGCTATACTGGGAGCTGTAGTTTTATGCCGTACAAACTTATATGGCAGGGGTTGAACTAAATTTGCAAATTATCCCTGTACTGAGATGTATTGGTACTGGTGCTGTATATATGTACTGAGCTTTGTTCTGGTGCTGTATATATACATCTAATGAGCTTGGTTCTGGAGTTATATTCATCATAACAACCAAGCTCAATACATATACACAGCACCAACGAGAAGCTCAAAACATATATACAACTCCAGAACTAAGCTCTGCATATAAATATAGCACCAAAACAAAGATCAGTACATATATATACAGCACCACAACAAAGCTTAGTACGTATATACAGCACCAGAACAAAGCTCAGAACATATATACAGCACCAGAACAAAGCTCAGTAGATATATATCAGAAGAACCAAGCTCAAAACATATATATATACTGAGCTTGATTCTGGTGTTGTATATATGTACTGAGCTTGGTTCTGGGGATGTATATATGTCTTGAGCATGGTTCTAGTGTTGTATTTATGTACAAAGCTTGGTTCTGGGGCTGTATATATGTACTGAGATTGGTTCTGGTGTTGTATATATGTACTGAGCTTGGTTCTGGTGTTGTATACATGTACTGAGCTTGATTCTGGTGTTGAATATATGTACTGAGCTTGGTTCTGGTGTTGTATTTATGTACAAAGCTTGGTTCTGGGGCGGTATATACATACTGAGCTTTGTTCTGGTGTTGTATATATGTACTGAGCTTGGTTATGGTGTTGTATATACAGTGAAGGAACTAAGTATTTGATCCCTTGCTGATTTTGTAAGTTTGCCCACTGTCAAAGACATGAACAGTATAGAATTTTTAGGCTAGGTTAATTTTACCAGTGAGAGATAGATTAAATAAAAAAAAACAACTGAAAATCACATTGTCAAAATTATATATATTTATTTGCATTGTGCACAGAGAAATAAGTATTTGATCCCCTACCAATCATTAAGAGTTCAGCCTCCTCCAGACCAGTTACACGCTCCAAATCAACTTGGTGTCTGCATTAAAGACAGCTGTCTTAAATGGTCACCTGTATAAAAGACTCCTGTCTACAGACTCAATTAATCAGTCTGACTCTAACCTCTACAACATGGGCAATACCAAAGAGCTTTCTAAGGATGTCAGGGACAAGATCATAGACCTGCACAAGGCTGGAATGGGCTACAAAACCATAAGTAAGACGCTGGGTGAGAAGGAGACAACTGTTGGTGCAATAGTAAGAAAATGGAAGACATACAAAATGACTGTCAATCGACATCGATCTGGGGCTCCATGAAAAATCTCACCTCGTGGGGTATCCTTGATCCTGAGGAAGGTGAAAGCTCAGCCGAAAACTACACGGGGGGAACTTGTTAATGATCTCAAGGCAGCTGGGACCACAGTTTCCAAGAAAACCATTGGTAACACATTACGCCGTAATGGATTAAAATCCTGCAGTGCCCGCAAGGTCCCCCTGCTCAAGAAGGCACATGTACAGGCCCGTCTGAAGTTTGCAAAAGAACATCTGGATGATTCTGAGAGTGATTGGGAGAAGGTGCTGTGGTCAGATGAGACTAAAATTTAGCTCTTTGGCATTAACTCAACTCGCCGTGTTTGGAGGAAGAGAAATGCTGCCTATGACCCAAAGAACACCGTCCCCACTGTCAAGCATGGAGGTGGAAAGGAGTGGCTCAAAAAGAAGCACATTAAGGTAATGGAGTGGCCTAGCCAGTCTCCAGACCTTAATCCCATCGAAAACTTATGGAGGGAGCTGAAGATCCGAGTTGCCAAGCGACAGCCTCGAAATCTTAATGATTTACAGATGATCTGCAAAGAGGAGTGGGCCAAAATTCCATCTAACATGTGTGCAAACCTCATCATTAACTACAAAAAACGTCTGACTGCTGTGCTTGCCAACAAGGGTTTTGCCACCAAGTATTAAGTCTTGTTTGCCAAAGGGATCAAATACTTATTTCTCTGTGCACAATGCAAATAAATATATATAATTGTGACAATGTGATTTTCTTTTTTTTTTTTTTTTATATAATCTATCTCTCACTGGTAAAACTAACCTAGCCTAGAAATTCTAAACTGTTCATGTCTTTGACAGTGGGCAAACTTACAAAATCAGCAAGGGATCAAATACTTATTTCCTTCACTGTATGTACTGAGCTTGGATCTGGTGTTGTATATATGTACCGAGCTTGGTTCTGGGGCTGTATATATGAACTGAGCTTGTTCTGGTGTTGTATATATGTACTAAGCTTGGTTCTGGTGTTTTATATAGGTACTGAGCTTGGTTTTTGTGTTGTATATATGTTTGCACTAGGGTAAAAAAGTACCCCACTTCTGTTCACTGAAATTCTACGGAGTGCTGCCTGATTCTTTTTTTCTAAATATACGGGACATTGGTCGGTTCCCTGGGGCTTGCACCCACAGATTTCCAGTGCTGCTGTACTTTTGGATTTGCTATATTATATATATATATATATATATATATATATATAATTATATTATTACAGTGATGTGCAATACATATATATTTTAGTGAAGCGTCTGGGCCATGCCACATTTACATATTGCTTAAATAATAAACTGTATATATAGAAAATCATTAGGTGGTTAAAGTCGTGCAGTTATTCATCAATAATTCTATAAACCAATTTAAATTGGTGATTTTCATTTCAAAAGCTTGCTGCTTCTTCAGTGAACCCTTTTGGGAGCTACAGATTGCGAGACTTGGTTTGCATCTTGAAAAGAAATCTCATTTTGTTAGGTTTATCATGTAAACTTTGGTACTTATTGTTCAGTGATCTCAGAGCTGAGATTACATACATTTACATTCTGTAAATATATTTTCTTGTAAGGCAGATATTTACAAAAAAATATTTTTTCTCTATAAGAATTGTATAAGATTATTCATGTCTATATTGTTTTTTAGTGCATATTTTGGAATATTGTAAGATATTAAAAAACTCAGAACATGTAATAATAATAATCAATTGTGCATTGCAAAGTGCTGTGAAATGTGTTCGCTGGTGGTATACAGCATAATAATAATAATAATAATAATAATAATAATAATAATAATAATAATTGTATACTGAAAGGTTAAAATGTCCTTACTTTCTAATTTTGTGCTTAAATTTCTCATCCTTTTCAAAAATCCGTGCTTGTAGCCAGTGGATAGAAAATTTTTGTGTCCTTATCTTGTCTATCTTGGTGAGGAATTGATCTACAAATCATATAAGGTTTAGTGATGCGTTATAAAGTGACTACGTTTTATTTAAAGAAAACCCCTTTAACTCCCTCAAGACCAGACCAATCGGTAATTACTTTAAGGCTGGGTTCACACTACCTATTTTCAGACATAAACGAGGCGTATTATGTCTCATTTTACGTCTGAAAATAGGGCTACAATACGTCGGCAAACATCTGCCCATTCATTTGAATGGGTTTGCCGACGTAGTGTGCAGACGACCTGTCATTTACGACGACGCGTATATTGACTGCCTCGGCAAAGAAGTGCAGGACACTTCTTTGCTACGTAATTTGAGCCGTTCTTCATTGAAGTCAATGAAGAGCAGCTCAGGATTTACGGACGTCAAAGACGCCTCGCAAAATGCGAGGAGGAGCTTTTACGTCTGAAACGAGGCAGCTGTTTTCTCCTGAAAACAGTCTGTCTTTTCAGACGTAAAAGCAAGCTAGCGTGTGCACATACCCTTAGGTTTATGTATTTATACAAGGCCTTGATTTTTGTGAGACGAGTTGTACTTTATGTAGGTGGCACATTATTATGAAAATTCAATTCAATCACAGCCCTGGAGACCTTAAATGGCCCACTTCTGATCTTGTGGGCACAGTAGCAATGCCTGCACAATCAGTATGACACGTACAGTGAAGGAAATAAGTATTTGATCCCTTACTGATTTTGTAAGTTTGCCCACTGTCAAAGACATGAACTGTCTAGAATTTTTAGGCTAGGTTAATTTTACCAGTGAGAGATAGATTATATAAAAAAAAAAAAAGAAAATCACATAGTCAAAATTATATATATTTATTTGCATTGTGCACAGAGAAATAAGTATTTGATCCCTTTGGCAAACAAGACTTAATACTTGGTGGCAAAACCCTTGTTGGCAAGCACAGCAGTCAGACGTTTTTTTGTAGTTGATGATGAGGTTTGCACACATGTTAGATGGCATTTTGGCCCACTCCTCTTTGCAGATCATCTGTAAATCATTACGATTTCGAGGCTGTCGCTTGGCAACTCGGATCTTCAGCTCCCTCCATAAGTTTTCGATGGGATTAAGGTCTGGAGACTGGCTAGGCCACTCCATGACCTTAATGTGCTACTTTTTGAGCCACTCCTTTGTTGCCTTGGCTGTATGTTTCGGGTCATTGTCGTGCTGGAAGACCCAGCCACGAGCCATTTTTAATGTCCTGGTGGAGGGAAGGAGGTTGTCACTCAGGATTTGATGGTACATGGCACCATCCATTCTCCCATTGATGCGGTGAAGTAGTCCTGTGCCCTTAGCAGAGAAACACCCCCAAAACATAATGTTTCCACCTCCATACTTGACAGTGGGGACGGTGTTCTTTGGGTCATAGGCAGCATTTCTCTTCCTCCAAACACGGCGAGTTGAGTTAATGCCAAAGAGCTCAATTTTAGTCTCATCTGACCACAGCACCTTCTCCCAATCACTCTGAGAATCATCCAGATGTTCATTTGCAAACTTCAGATGGGCCTGTTCATGTGCCTTCTTGAGCAGGGGGACCTTACGGGCACTGCAGGATTTTAATCCATTACGGCGTAATGTGTTACAAATGGTTTTCTTGGTGACTGTGGTCCCAGCTGCCTTGAGATCATTAAAAAGTTCCCCCCGTGTAGTTTTCGGCTGAGCTCTCACCTTCCTCAGGATCAAGGATAACCCACGAGGTGAGATTTTGCATGGAGCCCCAGATCGATGTCGATTGACAGTCATTTTGTATGTCTTCCATTTTCTTACCATTGCACCAACAGTTGTCTCCTTCTCACCCAGCGTCTTACTTATGGTTTTGTAGGCCTTTCCAGCCTTGTGCAGGTCTATGATCTTGTCCCTGACATCCTTAGAAAGCTCTTTGGTCTTGCCCATGTTGTAGAGGTTAGAGTCAGACTGATTAATTGAGTCTGTGGACAGGAGTCTTTCATACAGGTGACCATTTAAGACAGCTGTCTTTAATGCAGGCACCAAGTTGATTTGGAGCGTGTAACTGGTCTGGAGGAGGCTGAACTCTTAATGGTTGGTAGGGGATCAAATACTTATTTCTCTGTGCACAATGCAAATAAATATATATAATTTTTACTATGTGATTTTCTGTTTTTTTTTTTTTATATATAATCTATCTCTCACTGGTAAAATTAACCTAGCCTAAAAATTCTAGACTGTTCATGACTTTGACAGTGGGCAAACTTACAAAATCAGCAAGGGATCAAATACTTATTTCCTTCACTGTATATTAGTCAGAATTCAGCTACTGAATGCCGCTTATGATGAGCATACTTGTCATTAGCCATTAAAGAGGCTCTGTCACCAGATTTTGCAGCCCCTATCTGCTATTGCAGCAGATAGGCGCTGCAATGTAGATTACAGTAACGTTTTTATTTAAAAAAAACGAGCATTTTTGGCCAAGGGTAAGTAGCTACATCGACTTACCTGCTAACGCCGATGCTGCTGCAGAATCAACTGAAGCCTCTGGTGCCGGTGTCCTCGCTCGTCTGACACGATGCAGGACCTGTGAGTGACGTCACAGCGTGATCTCTCGAGAACACGCTGTGTCTGCACTGCCAGAAGCTGGGCGTTCTGAAGAGAAGTGGATGATACTTCTCATCAGAGCGCCCAGCTAGTAAAAGTATTAAAAACACCCCGATGTACGCACCTAATACACGCCCACTTGGACTTTTACTTTTAAACACACCCACTTGGACTTTTGCAAGCCTCATTTGCATAACTACAAAAATGGTCATAACTTGGCCAAAAATGCTCGTTTTTTAAAAATAAAAACGTTACTGTAATCTATATTGCAGCACCTATCTGCTGCAATAGCAGATAGGGGTTGCAAAATCTGGTGACAGAGCCTCTTTAAGCTCTTAAAGATTTTTGGGCAGATTTCTTTAATTTAGACAGGTTTGGCACATTTTAATCACTTCATTAATTTGAGTGATCTGCCATACATTTTACAAAACTTATAGTAGATTTCTCTAAAGTCTAAATACTGTTGTAAAACAAGTACATGTTCTAGATATGACAACTTATATGCATAGAGTTTTAAACACATTGGAAATCATTTATAGAACTGTATGACAGAAAATATTAACCTCTTTACCCATAACAACCAATCACAGTGATAATTGAATTTAAAGTATATTTACTCATGTATAAGCATTTTTTTTATTAAATTAGTGCATTTTGTGTTTTTATTCAACTTTTAAAAATCGCTTTCACTAAATTTTTTTTGTGTTACTTTGTAAGATACAGCTTTAATGTATCCTGTATATATAGAAGCTGTATCAATCTGTTAAAACCAATTCCAGCAGATCAGCTGAGCTGACGGCTTGGCTGAAAGCAGGTCCTGCGTGTCTCTGACACACAAGATCCAGTTTATAACAATTACATCTAAGTTCATGATTCTTAGAACCAAGTGTTGATCTTATACTCTGTTTCTCCTTTGCCATTGTCGACAAAATTGACAGTAATTTCCACTAGACTGGCGTAAATTGTAGTAAATGTGTCGGGTCGCAGTGGCCATGCCCCCTTCTGCTGA
Source organism: Rhinoderma darwinii (assembly GCF_050947455.1). NCBI lineage: Eukaryota > Metazoa > Chordata > Amphibia > Anura > Rhinodermatidae > Rhinoderma > Rhinoderma darwinii. Next base: position 60,207,939 of record NC_134687.1, read on the forward strand.
ACTATTCCCTATTTGTAAAAAGTGGCGAGAGCAGCGAAAACAACCCAAAAGTCAGACCGTTTGTGACATTTCTGGTGTAGAAGCATTGTTAACTTTCCCGGATTGGCTTTAAAACCTGTTTGGGTTTTCAGCTTTTAACCCAGCAAAAACTGCTTTTGTTTCGTATTGATTTATATCACGCAGTTCTGCTTTGTTCAAATAAGGCAGTTTGTCAATGGCAAGATGAAGCAGTAATGACTTTGAAATGAAAGGGAATAGCCATGCTAATGACTTTACAGAAGAGGTGTTAGCTTGCATTCTTTAACCTTGGTAACCCTGCTTTATTGATATTTTACAAACACACTGCATTCATTTGAGGCAGTTAACATTTTAATACAACTGAATAACTTTCTCGCTCTTGCCATTGACTTTTTCATAATATATGCATTTAAGGAAGCAATGGTAATTTGAGTAGATGAATTGAGATTCAAAAAGTCTATCAAAATTATTTTCTTTTATGAAAGTTGACAATTGTAAAATAGGTCCATAAAGATCTGCCTTATATGTTCAGTAAGGATACACAGTAAGCTGTATGTACATGGGAAAAACTTCTATTTTCTAAAGACATAGGGGATGTCCTATTAGGATTTATTAGGACATATGGAGATCATGGGAGAGGGCAGTCATCTGCTGCAAACAGTAGCTCCCGCTTTGAAGGACTGTTTTAAATGCTTATTCATATGAACGCCATCTAATACTACATTTGTGACATCCAGCAGCTTACCCGACAATAACAACTGATCCCCATTGCTTTCAGCTGCCAGACCCGTGGTGATCAGCTGGTTCAATGGGTTGTCCAGACAACCACTTCAACTTTTTGCAGCCATGTATGAAATGGTAGGTTACTCAAATTAGCATAAAAAGTGTCTAAAAAAAAAAGTATAAAACAGAAAAAAACTATTTGTCTTTGATGTAACTTAAAAAAAAAAACACATTTTAACAACTATATTTTTACACAGCAAAATGTCAATTGAATATCAATATCAGATATTGATCCTTTTTTTATTTTTTTTATTGAGATTAAAATGGGAATAACCAATGGTTAGCAAATTTATATTTTGTTTCTGTAGGTATACATACAGTATGTACCTCAAGCTCTGAATTGTGAGGTAGATAAACTTATGGACATTGACCACATTATTGTTATTTTAGCTATCTTGCACAAGTTTTCTATCTGTCCAAAATATGTTATTCCAGAACTGTACAGGCCTTTTGCTGGCTCTATCCTTGTCCTGTGTTTGAGGTTTAACAATAGTTTACATCATGTGGTAAATCCTCTGTATTTCCACTGATATAGTCTCATCTTTATCATTGACTTACCTACTGGATAGTGTTTTTGATCTGGTCAACTCTTGTGAAGTTTGTTTTTCACCATGAAAATAATTTTTCGGTCATCCATTACATCTGTCTTACATAGTCTACTGTTTATTTTGGTGTTTAACTCCTTGCTGAAAGTGCCTTTCCTTTTTGGGTAATTAAAACAAAAATTTCCACTAAGAAATAGCTGGTACCAGCACAGGAGTAACCTCCTGTGCCGGTACCAGCTATTTTCAGGCTTCTGTTGACCCCTTACTATTTTCTCCTGCAGACTCCTCTTTGTGATGCTGGAAAATCGTAGAGGCGGCTAAACCAGATCAACCCGACCGCCTTCCCGAACCTCATCACGTGGCCGTGGTTTAGACTGCAGCTCAGACCGCCCAGATCTTTCTGATGCTGCATGGATCAGTTTCTGACAGCCACGGCCACCTGTAATCCCAATCCAACATCCTCCAGCTATATGGAGGCTCCTGAGGTCCTACTGCACCAGCGGCCCCAACAGCTCCAACTCCACCGACACCTGCCCCGCTGTCAGCAGACGCAAAAGGTACAATAACAAAACTGCCTTAGCAGACACAGCAGATTTCTTCCTCCAACAATCCTGAAGGACCCTGCAGACCCTTTGGATTCCCTGGACTTCTTAGACCCTATGGAACATGGCCTCCTGAGACCCTACAGGTTATGGGATAGGCTAGAACAGGGGGGATTGATGTTATTGGTATTGATATCATTGGGCCAGGGGCTTGTAGGAGCAGTATTGGTAGCACTGAGAGTACAAATAATAGCATGGGTAGCAATGCTGTTGGCACCGGATGCTCTATAAACCATATGCAAGGGGGGATTGCTTCTGAGGCTATATATACCTCCTTTGATACAGGCACTGTGGCAGGAATGTTAACAATTCTAACTGTAATACCCATGAATACACCAGGGGTACCTTGATAGATGCTCCATTATCAGGCCCCTTAGCAAACCCCCTAACATTAGTAACCTCTGCTTCAATCATAGCCTCAACCCAAGTCTCTACCCCAACATTGGCCTCAAACTCAACCACAACTCTAGCTTCAGCCTCAATCTCAACCTCAGCTGTAGCTTTCTCAATATCCACTAGGGGAGAAATATGGGATATACAGATTTACATATTCTAAGGGTATGTGCACACACACTAATTACGTACGTAATTGACGGACGTATTTCGGCCGCAAGTAGTGGACCGAACACAGTGCAAGGAGCCGGGCTCCTAGCATCACAGTTATGTACGATGCTAGGAGTCCCTGCCTCTCTGCAGGACAACTGTCCCGTACTGTAATCATGTTTTCAGTACGGGACAGTAGTTCCACGGAGAGGCAGGGACTCCTAGCATCTTACATATGTACGATGCTAGGAGCCCGGCTCCCTGCACTGAGTTCGGTCCGGGACTTCCGGCCGAAATACGTCCGTCCATTACTGACGTTAATGTGGTCGTGTGAACCTAGCCTAAGAGAACACATTCAAGCTCTTCCTATAAGACAAGACCAAGATACTTTAGTGTCTCGCTTTGAGTTTTCACAACAGGCCCTATTGGGTGTTCATACTCAAATAGAACACCTAGACACCAGAACGGTCATACCTGAGCAATCTGTTACCTCCCTAGATAATAGAGTTGTTGCTTTAGAGAGGGATGTCCAAGCATCTGGAGACTATATTTAATCTATTTCTCTTGAATTGGATGACCAAGACAATAGGGGGGTGCAGGAACAACATACAATTGAAAGGGCTGCCTGATCTTGGGACACAGGATGACCTGTTGCACAAGCAATAGCATTTTTAATACTGTAACCAGGACAGCAACGGACATAAGCTTTACGATAGATTAGCTTAATTGAATATCCCGTAGTGGGCCTCCGGATCCAAATAATGCAAGAGATGTACTCTGTTTCCTGCATTGCATTAGAGATAAATACCTTATTGTTAGAAGAGCCTGGGCACATGGCCTAGTTGCAGTGGAGGGGAAAAGGGTTAAACTCTATCCAAATGTCTCCAATAAAACACTCCAAATGAGATGTCTGCTTCAACCTCTCCTGGGAAGGCTTAAGCATATTGATGCGACATACTGCTGGGGTCATCCTTTTCACGCTATTATAAATAAAGACTCTGACATTTTCACCCTGAGAAATCCAGCAGATCTTGACCAGCTATTCGTATTTTTTTCAAATTGACCCGGTTCCAGTCCTAAACTGGTTAACCTTAGATCGCTTACCATCGTATCACCAAAGACAATATAGGGGAGGAAGTAATTCTCCCCTAATCCTACTACTCAGCCTTGTATTGAAGATCAACACAGGCGACTAGACTTATCAGCACTTCTTCCTCCGGAAGCATAATGCTAATTCCACCCTACCGAATGGATGTCTGTGGGAACTATGTGGGACTCTCCTTATACTGATGGCTTATTAAGGTGCTATCAAGGGCAAAATGTTTACGATAAAGGTTTTAAATAAAAACCCGATTTATCAAGGAGCACCATGTAACCCTATAGTCAGCAATGTGTCTCCCTTTTTACTTTCACTCCCCCCACTTTTTTTTTTGCCACATAGTCTGTCCTTGGCTGTAGACCAATGGTATAATAAGATCTACTCCCAAACTGGCCCCGGAATTTAAGGCTATGGTCATGCATACACATTTTAGCTATCTAATTATATAGTAGGATTTGATGTACCTTATTTATATACATCTGTTTAAATTATGCTGTCACTAGTTAATATAATTTCCTATTGCTCAACCGAGAAGAGAAGCTGTACAAACGTTGGTATGTTATGGTCGGTGGGATATTTGTCAAACACTCATAATACTAACGGCAAAAATGTCTACATGATTGGCGTTTGGTAAACCTCCTTTTATTAAGGAATATCATGCAATCCCATAGACAGCAGTGTACCTCCCTCTTCATCCCTCCCTCTACTCTGCTGTAGACCAAAGGATAGATAAGGTCCTCCTTTCAACGAAGACCCAGAATTCAAAGTAAAGGGTCATGCACGCACATGATAACTACGTGATTATATAGAATAGCATGTAGTTCCTTATTTAAATATATTAGTTTAATGTATATGGTCACTTATTAATATAAATTCCTGTTGCTCAACCGACAGGTGCAAATCTTGGCATGCCATGAACGGTGGGATGCATATTAATAACACACTACCTCCCCCTCCTTTTTTTCCAACTGACATTGTTGTAACTATGGATATTGCTGCGCACTCTCAATTCTACCGTATACCGAGGTAAATATAATGACTATTTTCTAACCCCTTCCCGACTTTTGTCGTATGGATACGTCATGGAAAGCCAGTGCTTCCCGCATTTTGCCGTTTGCATACGAGAAATGGTGGACACCGGCTCAGAAGCTGAGTCGGTTCCACCGTCCCCCTGAATGTTACAGCTGACATCCTGCTGTAATGGCGGGGACCGAAATTAGCTCCGATCTCCACCAATAACCCCTTTCATGCAGCATTTAAGGGGTTTTCAGCTCATCGGCACCCCAGCAATGAAATTGCCAGGGTGCCGGTGGTTGCAATGGCAACCAGAGGCCTAATACTGGCCTTCCGGTCTGCCTAGTATGGAAGGCGGGGCATAAACGGCTTCCGTAGCCGACGGAAAGATGGCGCCGGCTCAGGAGCTGAGCCTGCAATCATCAACGGTGGATGTCCACCTGTAATGGCAGGAACCGTAGCTAAATCCAATCCCTGCTATTAACCCCTTAGATACAGTGATCGAAAGTGATCGCTGCATCTTAGAGGTTGGTAGCAGATCGGCAGCCCTGCCATGCGATCGCAGGGCTGCCGACTGCTTCTATGGCAACAGGAGGCCTAATAATGGCCTACTGCTCTACCTTTACAGAAGCTGATTAGGCCCCTGCCTGGGGGCGAAGCCTAATCGGCTTGCTGTCAGTGAATGACTGACAGATCTAATACACTGCACTACATAGGTAGTGCAATGTATTAGACAAAAAAAATCAGACAGTTGGACCTTCAAGTCTCCTAGTGGGACTAAAACAAAGTGTAAAAAAAAAAGCGTAAAAAACAGTTGTAAAACATATAATAAAAGTTTCAAGTAATAAAATAAAACAAAATCGACCTTTTTCCCTTATCAAGTCCTTTATTATTGAAAAAAATAAAATAAACCATACATATTTAGTATTGCCGCGACCATAACTGCCTGAACTATAAAAATATTATGTTATTTATTCTACGCGGTGAACGGCGTAAAAAAAAGTGATATACTACACCCAGCCTACATGTATCCACACTTTATAAACTGAAATACCAGTAAAACTCCAAACTAAACTACTACCAAGCAAAATCCACGCTCCAAAAGCCAAATGGCGCTCCCTCTCTTCTGAGCCCTACAATGTGCCGAAACAGTTGTTTACTTACACATATATGGTATCACCATACTCGGGAGAACCCTTTTAACAAGTTTTGGGGTGTGTGTCTCCACTGGCACAAGCTGGGCACTACATATTTGCCACAGGAATGGCATATCTAGGGAAAAAAAAAAAATTTTTACTTTGCACCATTCTCAGCGCATTCATTTTATCGAAAAGACCTGTGGGGTGAAAATGCTCACTACACATCTTAATAAATGCCTTGAGGGGTGTAGTTTCCAAAATGGGGTCACTTGTCAGGGGTTTCTTATATTATTTTACATCAGAACCTCTGCAATTGTGAACCGATACTTTGTAAATCGCCAAATTAGGCCTTCATTTCGCATGGTACTCTTTCACTCCTGAGCCTGGTCAAATGTCCAGGCAAAAGATTAGGGCCACATGTAGGTTGTTTCTAAAACTGGGAAACACAGCATAATAATTAGAGAGCTGTTTTGTTATGGTGGCACAAGCTGGGCACCACATATTGGCACATCTATGGAAAAATTCCCATTTTTACTCTGTAACATCGAGTGCACACTAATTTCTGCAAAACACCTGCAAGGTTAACATGTTCACTACACCCCTAGGTGAATATCTTGAGGGGTGTATTTTTCAAAATGGCGTCACTTCTGGGGGGTTTCTGCTGTTTTGGTTCCACATAGGCTTTGCAAAGGCGACATAGCGCCCAGAAACCAATCCAGCAAAATCTGCACTCCAAAAGCCAAATCGGGTATTGCTGTACTCAGGAGAAATTGGTTCTAAAAATGTTGGGGTTCTTTTGTTTCATTTATTTGTTAAGAAAATGAATAATTGAGCTATAGCTATGTCTTATTGAAGAAAAAAAAATATTTTTTTATTTTCCCCGCCCAATGCTATTAAAATCTATGAAACACATGTGGGGTCAAAATGCTCACTACACGCCTAGATGAATTCCTCAAGGGGTGCAGTTTCATGAATGGAGTCACTTTTGGGTAGTTTACACTGTGCTGGTACCTTAGTGGCTTTGCAAAAGCGACATGGTGCCAAGAAACCAATGCAGCAAAATCTGTACTCCAAAAGCCAAATAGCGCTCCTTCTCTTCTGAGCCCTGCCGTGTTCCCAAACAGCAGTTTATTCCCACATATGGGGTATTTCCGTATTCCAGAGACGTTGATTTTCACATCCAAATTCTAATCAAATCTGTGGGGTCAAAATGCTCACTACACACTTAGATTTCCTTGTGGGGTGTAGTTTACAAAATAAGGTATTTTTGGGGGGTATTTCCTTTGTTTTGCCATCACAAGACGTCTTCAAATCTGACATGGTGCCTAAAATATATTCTAATAAAAATAAGGCCCCAAAATCCTCTACGTGCTCCTTCGCTTCTGAGGCTTGTGTTTCAGTACATTAGCACACTAGGGCAACGTGTTAGATATTTCTAAAAAAGACTGCAGAATCTGGCCAATAAATATTGAGTTGCGTTTCTCTGGTAAAACCTTCTGTGTTACACAAAAAAAGATTATTAAATATGAATTTCTGCAAAAAAAATAATTACATTTTTCTGCTACTTTGCTTTAATTCTTGTGAAATGCCTAAAGGGTTAAGAAGCTTTCTAAATGCTGTTTTGAATACTTTGAGGGGTACAGTTTTTAAAATAGGGTGACTTATGGGGGTTTGTATTGTATAGGCCCTCAAAGCCGCTTCAGAACTGAACTGGTCCCTGAAAAAGAAAATGTGAGAAATTTCTGCTAAAGTTCTAAGCTTTGTAACGTCCTAGCATGTTCAAAAAACTATGCCAATATAAAGTAGACATATGGAAAATGTTAATTAGCAACTATTTTGTGTGGTATTACTATCTGTCTTACAGCAGATACATTTAAATTTAGAAAAATTATAATTTTTGCAACTTCTCGCTAAATTTTGGTGTTTTTCTCAATTAAATACTCAATGTATCGACCAAATTTTACCACTAACGTAAAGTCCAATGTGTCACGAGAAAACAATCTCAGAATCGCATGGATAGGTAAAAGCATTCTAAAGTTATTACCACATAAAGTGACACGTCAGATTTGAAAAAAAAAAGGCTCTGTCAGGAAGGTCAAAAGGGGCTGCAGCAGGAAGGGGTTAATTAGTCCCCGGGTCTTTTTTTTTCTTCTCTTTTTCCAACAAGCGAAAAATTTTATAATTTAATTAAACTACCGTACATAGTGCCGGTGGTTCTTTATAAATACTTGCCATTAATTATTAAGAGAAATCTCATGGCTCTGTTAAGGAGGAAACGGTGCAAATTTAGTTAGATTAGGCTTGGTAAACACCCAGTAATACCCATCCTTCACTAAATGATCTTATTTGTGACAGAGGATTAGAGCGGACAAAAATGTGGTTGTCACAGCATCGGAGAAAGATGTTAAAATACTGGGTGCACTCCTCAGAGGGACCCAATCCAAAGTCCCACAGCAGGTATCCACAGAAAAAATAAAGACGAGGTAGCACTTCCAAAATACATAGGGATTTATTTACCCACCAGTACGACGTATCAGTCTAGTCGGACCTTTCTCAAGCATGTCAAGCAAAGGTCCGACTGGACTGAAACGTCGCACTGGTGGGTGAATAAATCCCTATGTATTTTGGAAATGCTGCCTCGTCTCTATTTTGTCAGAGGATTAGAGTGGTCAACCCTTTATTTTTTCTGTCTGGCATATTTGTTGGATGAGCGCTGTGGAGCTCTGTTCCATCACTTTCAGCACCTTCGTAACATTTTTTGAGTTTTTTCCTCTGTATTTTCCAAAGAAATTTGCCTTTGGGCCTACTTTATATTGGGGAGGGGGGTTATATTTGTTATAGATTTTTCTGTCTCTCACTGAGGTTACTCTTTATGATGCAATGTCTTCATCTGAGTGGACAGAGTTGGTAGTGGGATTGCTCAATGCCAAAGGCCTCCATAGCCCCGAGAAGCGTTCAATTCTAATGAACCTACTGAAAGGTAAAAAACTACAAGTGGTTTCCTACAAGAAACCTGCTTGTGTGAACAAAAAACATTTAAACTTACTAGTCCATGGTTCCCTAAAGCGTATCATAGTTATACACCAGAACCTAAATCCAGAGGAACTAGTATTCTCATCTCTCACTCCATTCCATGGTAATTTCTTGACTCACGTAGTGATGGAGAGGGTCAAATGCTGCTTCTAAAGGGTTACATTGCCTCTCAGGTCTACACCTCTGGCACAATTTATCTACCTAATTTTGGACAGGGCAGGATTTTAGTGACTTGTCTGGAGGCCCTGAAGGATTTTGGAGAAGGTACTATAGTGATGGGTGTGGATTTTAAAGTGCCATTAGAACCAAACCTGTAGTTTGCAATGTCAATTTCTCAACTTTCTCGCATTAAACGATTATTGCACAATCACCGTCTGGTGGACACGTGACATTTACTTCATCCTGCAGAACGGGACTATTCAGTTTACCCTATGGCGCATGATACATATTCTAGACTGGATTTATTTTTATAATTTGCCGTCTCTGCAGTGTTCTACGATAGATGAAATTACTTTTTCAGACAATGACCTAGTTACAATCGTCATTTCACTTAAATCTCCTACACGCTTCCAGTGGCAATGAAAGCTTAACCCATCCTTACTTGAAGATGAGACGGTGGTGAGGGATGTCCATTACTCCATTGCAGATTTTTTATTTATTTAATGATACGGAAGATGTAGATTGAGGTATACTCTGGGAGATACATAAATGTGTGATCAGAGGGATGCTCATTAAACAGGAAACACATCTCAAAAAAGATTTTTTTTTTAGCTATTAATACCTTACTAGCACAAATTAAAGAACTGGAACTATCTCATAAACATCTACCTAGGAGTGAGCTTAGGATATCACTACTTAGAAAACGTGAGGAATTAAGCTCTCTGCTTATGTGTAAAGCAAAAACGACCCTTTTCAAATGTAGGAGACACTTTTATGAATATGGTAATAAATGTGGTAGATCCCTGGCCAGAGCTCTACGCTTGCAACAAGCAAATACATATGTACCACAAATATCTTCTCCGAATAGGCTTTGGTTCCACCTCCTGTTAGATATAGTAGCTGCTTTCAGAGAGTTATATGCAGCTCTATACTCAATAGACTCAAATAACCCTTCTATATTGTCGACAGAATTCCACTCCCGGGTTCAGGAATATATCTTGGAGTCGGGTCTCCCTTGTCTAACAAATAATATAACAAATGCTCTGGAAACCTCGATCATTGATCAAGAGCTGTTACGAATGTAGCCATCTTTATCTTGACTCTGATAACTTGCTGCAGTGTGATATCACACAACAAAAGCCATTGAAAAGTAATTGAAAAAGTCAAGATGAAGGATCTTGACGCCATGTATTTAATGCGTTAAAAGTCAAGATAAAAATGCCTACATGTGTATGTCCAATAGAAGATTCCCAAAAGGGCAAAGCGTCGTGCATTGACAAATTTACTGCCTCATATTATAAGAAATGTTTACCTTCCTTAAGCCCATACATATACAATTCTTTTAACTCCTTAATGTCCACAGGTACATTTCCCACCGATTCGCTCAGGGCCTATATTACAGTAATTCCTAAACCGTAGAAGGATTCCTCTGTGTGACAATTACTGACTGATTTCTTTGTTAAACGTCAATATTAAGTTATTTGCAAAAATTATATCTACTGGATTGATACCTTTTTTAAGGGATGTCATTCACTCGGACCAGGCATGCTTCGTAGCAGGGAGGGAAGCAAGAGATTACACCACTAAGGCTATTAATCTTATCTATAGGGAAAAATGTAGGAACACAGAATTTGTGCACTTGTCCACTGATACAGATAAAGCCTTTGATAGAGTAAACTGGGTATTTATGGAGGAGGTGCTGCAATACCTAGGACTTAAAGAGAAAAGGCTTAAGTGGATAATGTCTTTATATACCGGTCCATCAGCCAGAGTCCAGAGGAATGGCATCCTTTCTGACTTTTTCTCTATACATAATGGCCCTAGACAGGGATGCCCCCTCTCTCCTTTGATCTTTATTTTGACTCTCAACCCCTTCCTTAGTAGGGTCACGGGAAGATAAGGTGGATACTCCTTTTTTCTGGGAAGAGGTAAGGTGTGTGGCCTGTGAGGTAACGGGTGCTACTTCTGCTTGAATCCGATAGTTGTTCCTTCTCCATAATTGCAATGTCTCAATTAAAGTACAAAAGCATTCACTGCCCTGTTTTCTAGTAATGGCGGCACGTCAATGTATTCCACTTTTGTGGAAGAAAAATATAGCTGCCACTCTATCCCAGTGGATTGCTAAGATTAATGACATAATGCTGATGGAGAATTTGACCTCTTCAATAAAAGGTGGATATGATAGATATCACAAAACATGGTACAAATGGATGGAGTTCCAACATACAGAAGCTTACGGAGACCTTCTCCGAGGAACATGACACGGACCTCTTGCCTCGATCCGTCTGAGTTGTTGACTTGTGTTTCTGGAATTTGAATTGTGGTTGAAGAGGGGTATTTAAGTTTTTTACTTTTATATAATAAATTTTGTCGTCATCCCCCCTTTTTTTTCAGGTTTTTTTTTTCAGTTTTTTTTGTGTAGTTGTCAATTGTATAGTGGAAATTTTGAGAACCAAGGTTTCTGAGTCTCATTTATGTTTGATAGAAAGGACACCAGCTCTCTTTCAGGTCCTCAGTTATTGTTATCTGCTTTCTGTAATGCTTTGCCACATACTCCTAAGGCTGAATGCACACGTTGCGTATTACGTGCGTATTTGCCGCGCATACTTTTGTGAGTGCAATTTTAGCATACACTACGCCTTGAGTTCCATCCAGCTCCAAATTAGCTTTTAAAAATCATCCTATGAATACGAGCAGCTCGGAGTAGCAAAAACACACAGACACGTTACTGTATGAAAATGCTTCTACTTTATTCTTATCAGCACGGATATTTATAACAAAATTTCAACAACAAATGAGTCAGAAAGTTTAGATAAAGTTCCACAACTTAATTGGCTCTTAGGGGGGCCGTTCCCTCATCTTCCCAATTATTGCTGCGTAGCTTTGCACACAGCACTGATTCTCCATTTTAATTCTTATTATTGCTGCGTAGTGTTTTGCACACGCACTATGATTCTCCATTTTAATTATTATTATTGCTGCGTAGTGCTTTGCACACGGCACTACTCCTTAAAGTCCCAGAGCATCTACCTTCTAATATAACTAACGTGTACAAGCATATAAGGATATAAGTATATAAGATATACATTAAGTCTAAAACACTTTGGAAAATATTTTTGCTTTCACATTTCCCCCCTTTTGTGACTTTATAGGTCTGGTAATCTTTACCTGCCTCTAATTTCACAACAACCTGTCACTTATCTCCAGAGACCTCGCTGTGAGAGCTCTCCGTATCTTATAAAACACATAACAATTAAAACAAGTCATAATAACAAAAACAATCATAATACATATTAATAGTTGGAATAAATAGCTTAACACTGAACTGGCAGAAAACCCTGTGTACAGTACATATATATCATACCAGTGATGAGCCGTGTCCTCCTTAATCTGGGATCCTAAATGTCTTCCCACTTATAACAGCATTCATTTTGACTGTTTGTAGTGTAACATTATGTCTCCTAACCATCTCTTTTAACTCTTCTGCGTCTTTTAGAACTTTGTTCAACTCATCTAAGGGGAAACTAATATTAAGTGTTGGCAATGGGTCCGGTACCCATACTGTGCTTACAATCTCATCCAAATCCGGGAGAAATACAATAGTCTGGTTCTTCCATTCTATATAACTAACATTAAATATACATCCAGAAAAGGGTACCTGTAATAAAAAGGTTTTAGTGTGTTGGGTCCTCCGTAACCATACATACACTCTGTGGTTTTATCTCTATATACAAACATTTTCTGTAAGATGGGGGAGGCTCTCCCACAAGCATATTTGCCACTCTCCCTTCTCACTCCCTGTTCTTTCTCTACAAACTTCATATGGGAGCCCAAAATCAAAGATAAAACATATGAAATCAACATAACTTGTGTTAAAGGAAATGACTTTCTTATTCACTACAAAAGAACCAAGATGGGAACTCCAGACAAAATGGCTGCTGCACAAAACTAAATCATTTAAACATTATCATAATCACTTTCACATAATACATATCTTTGTAATTCGGCATCCTGCTTGATAATTCACAATGTAATTTCATACAGAGAATATAAGCAAATAAACCGTCCTTTACAAACCCTCCCTTTTCTCATATTTTAATTACAGAAATTATATATTATGATTATAATACTCAAACAATATATCAATAGGGCCACAACTTATATGATGCCATCACCAATGTCCAGTTTGGGTATGGGGTCCCACTAGTGTATTGACAAGTCTTGTACATCATCATTATCATCATCATCCTCTTCTATCTTCTGTTCTTCACTGACTGTCGGCCTCGGGGTAACCCATACAATTGTGGAGTCAGACTGCACAGTGGTGTCCAATGGGGGATTTATGATTACCCCCTCCTAGTCACTTACTTATTAAAACGCTTGATACTGCTGACAGATTCACTCAAATCTTTGGTCTTTACTTTGATCTTTGCTGATGTCATCAGGACTTGGTTTGGTCCTTCTCGTCTGTCAGATACCGTCTCTCTTAGTATACGTCACCGGGCTATACACAACACCTCATGCTGTGAGCCTGGTGTGAGATCCCACGTAGGCGGATTAGTGGGGTGTTATTGTGACCCCACAAACCCTCCGCTCAGCTGTCTTCTTACTTGTCTGGGCGGCTGCTTGGAATTGTGACACTTCCGTCAGTTCATGACAAACGCGTTGTACTGGCTCCGGCTGCGTTTGCCGCATCTCAGTAATGGAGTTCATCGTATTAAAAATCTTTTAGTTCATGTTTACTGGCACTTGCTGGGGAACCCCAACCCTTGTCAATTGTTACTAATCTGGTGATAACATCTACGTACTATAAAAGTTGTTCTAAGTACATACAATAACAATGTCAGGCCCTTAAACTAAATCAAACAAACAAACACCTTTTATATATGAAAAACTTCTCTGCTCCAATGGACAGGACACCTAGAAGATGTGTAATTATTGGGTACATTTCATTTGCACTTGGTGTGACTCTTTTCAGCAGGATTTGTACCTTGATCTGAGCTGATTGCCTGGAACATTTCCAGCTCACCAAAATATACACAGATTCCACATGTTTATCTGACAAATGTCGCAAACCAATTTTTCTTACTCTAATTTGTATTGCATGGGAAGGCCTCTCAAGGTCTGTTCTCTTCGTGGGAGGCGGGTATGATAAGGTTGGCACCGGTCTACCAGGACTGTTCTGTAGGCAAATCAAACAGCTCTAACAGAATTTAGCAGCACCAGCTGTAAAGCCTGGGACATACCAATTAGACCAAATCGATCCTTGCAGTCTTGGAGCATATGTGAGGTCATACACCATCAATACAAGTGCTATCAAGAGTGCCTTGGGTGTTACCGGTTCACGTTCCCTTATCCGTCCACATTCTGTCAGAATCTGGTTCTCACGCCTTCCGCTCCCAGTTGGACTCTTCCTGTGGAGAACAAACTTTTTCATCGCATAAACATTAATTGATCTTAATTAGATAATTCAATTAGGGGAAAAAAACATTAACAAATAACATCTTTACATTAAACGTTCACATTGAGCAATAACTAGAAGTGATACATGCAAACTCATTTTTCTTCTTATATATATACATATATATACATACATACATACACTGCACACAATCTTCTTTTCACAATTTTCCTTTCCAACAACAACAAAAAAAAAAAGGAATAAATAAAAATGTTTTCAAATGGGAATATTCCATTTCTGTACCTTTATCTGACGCCTCCTATAGTCCAATACTGAGGCACGCTGGTCTAGAACTCTACATAAAACGTAACCACAGTTTTTACTTCTTGAATACAGTTATTAAACAAACTAAATTTGGGACAACATTTGGAGAACTACTGACATCTTATTGTACAAACATCAGTTCAATATTTTGGAGAACACTATTCCCCTGTCACTACACACAAGTTCTGCAGTGGGGACGATACAGGCCGGGCTTCAGGCCTCCCTGAGAACAGGTCTACACACACGAGCACATTGTCATACACTTCTACCTCGGGTAGTTGTATGTTCTGCAGTCGCTGGGACGGGTAATCTGGCCGGGCTGCACTTTTCACAGGTACCTTTGCTGTTTTACCTATGTCATGCCGTGCGCACATCATGCAGGCTGCTACAAACCTAGTGGTGGCATTATTGTATCCAGGGACAAGCCAATTTACTGATACCTGGCTGCACATACTCTTGTTGTCATGTCTGTCTTCTCTTGCTCTGTCAATTGGCTTACCCGATGATCCAATAAAGTTTCTACCACCAATGGGCCCATAATTGTGGGCGATGCCAAAAGCGTACCTAGAGTCAGTGTAAATGTCGGCCGTCTTACCTTCTGCCAGGTTACAAGCCTCAGCGAGCACCTCCAGCTCTGCTCCTTGAGATGAACAAGAAGGTGAGAGTGGTTTCTGGGTAATTTACCTTGTGCCTCGTATCCTGTTCTACACATGCTGTATGATAAAATACCTCTTTATTACAAATTTACATTGGAAACCCATGTCACATATAGATAGAACATTTCAAAAGGATGGAGTTTTATTGTTCCACATTCATCTGATAATC
Source organism: Rhinoderma darwinii (assembly GCF_050947455.1). Taxonomy (NCBI): domain Eukaryota; kingdom Metazoa; phylum Chordata; class Amphibia; order Anura; family Rhinodermatidae; genus Rhinoderma; species Rhinoderma darwinii. Next base: position 60,223,424 of record NC_134687.1, read on the forward strand.
CAGAACACTTGTAAATCCCACCCACCAGGTCCTGTAAATACCTGATTAATACAAAAACAAACAAAATATGTTACTGAAATCTGGCATAAAAGAAACAATGTTCCGACAAAAATTTTATTTTTATTTTTTTATTTTTCCTTCTCCCCCATCTAAATCTGTAAAGACTCATCTGTGAGTGACGTCACCTCGCCTCCTGTGTAAATATGCTGGAGGGGGATGGTCCTTGAAGCTCATACACATTTTGTAGATCTCCTAGAACCAAATTCATTAATTCAAAACAAAATAAAACACAAAACAAAAACTACCTGATCAGTCCCTTCAACATTCCCTCCTATTTGGACTCTGCGAAAATAATGTAGCAGGGTTCAAAACTACATATTAACATAATGAGATTAAACACTCTATTGGGGGGGCACTAGTTTAACCCCTTGTAATACACAACAGCCTGGAACAAAAAAGATTACTTTCTCCTGACAAAAATACATTTTATCTTTAAAATGACCTGCAACCATTTACCTGTAAAACATCTCACATTTTCAAAAATAACATTTAGGCCGCCCCATAGCACGTGCCTCATGTGTGATAACAAAAACAAAACAAATGTAATTAGTTATTCAATAAAACAGAAAATGATATATCTGGTAATATTAATTACTGCAAACCAATAAGCTGTACATAAGAATAGGGAACAGAGGGGGCACATACATTTTCAAGACCCCGTGTCTCACAATATCTGTAGTTTAATTAATTTGAATCAACATCAAAACATTCCAACATTAAATCTTATCACATTATAACACATAAATCTGCAGTGTAACTTTTATCTTTTTATAGACAGATCCAGCCGGCTGTTATATTTTTCTCGCTTGGTGTAGTTACAGACGACTGCGCGTGCGCGAAGATAAGAAACATTCCATTCGGATTTTTAACCCCATACACAAAACACTAGGAATTTTAGACATTACTGCTGTTCAAGATAAGAACATACAATATAGTTCTGCTTTATAGTGTGGCCATTAGTTTCAAACTTCAGACATGTTGCATTACACACATCACACAGATGTCTCATCACATCACACATGTTACACTCCACACATCACACAGATGTCTCATCACATCACACATGTTACACTACACACATCACACAGATGTCTCATCACATCACACATGTTACTCTCCACACATCACACAGATGTCTCATCACATCACACATGTTACACTCCACACATCACACAGATGTCTCATCACATCACACATGTTACACTCCACACATCACACAGATGTCTCATCACATCACACATGTTACACTACACACATCACACAGATGTCTCATCACATCACACATGTTACACTCCACACATCACACAGATGTCTCATCACATCACACATGTTACACTCCACACATCACACAGATGTCTCATCACATCACACATGTTACACTCCACACATCACACATGTTACACTCCACACATCACACAGATGTCTCATCACATCACACATGTTACACTCCACACATCACACAGATGTCTCATCACATCACACATGTTACACTACACACATCACACAGATGTCTCATCACATCACACATGTTACACTCCACACATCACACAGATGTCTCATCACATCACACATGTTACACTCCACACATCACACAGATGTCTCATCACATCACACATGTTACACTCCACACATCACACATGTTACACTCCACACATCACACAGATGTCTCATCACATCACACCTGTTACACTCCACACATCACACAGATGTCTCATCACATCACACATGTTACACTACACACATCACACAGATGTCTCATCACATCACACATGTTACTCTCCACACATCACACAGATGTCTCATCACATCACACATGTTACACTCCACACATCACACAGATGTCTCATCACATCACACATGTTACACTCCACACATCACACAGATGTCTCATCACATCACACATGTTACACTACACACATCACACAGATGTCTCATCACATCACACATGTTACACTCCACACATCACACAGATGTCTCATCACATCACACATGTTACACTCCACACATCACACAGATGTCTCATCACATCACACCTGTTACACTCCACACATCACACAGATGTCTCATCACATCACACATGTTACTGCAATGTACCCGGCTGCTCCGCTTCCTTCACTCCTCCTATCAAAATTTACACCTTTTTCCAAATTGTTCTTTCTCACATCAACTTACTTGTCACCACCTGTAATCACCTGCTTTGTCATTTCAACTTATGCCTTGTCCTGGCCACTCCACTCCATTTTTCAACATTCCACAAACCATTGTCTTTATCACATGCAAACTTCCCATCGTACGGCTGCCAGCCTCTTCAACAATCTTTTTCCTTACAGTGTGTTATTTTGCCTTCACATACTTTACAAACCTCCATTGAATCAAACAGGAGTTAGTCACATTCATTTCACACATCTACAAACCCTTCACTGCCGGGGTATAGCTTCTGGTACTACAATCCTTTCATTTCAAATACTTCACATGTGAGTTACGACTTCTCTCCGCCATGCGCTACGTCACTGCATTCCAAGGGGGAGGTCTTACACTTCTCACAATTTTTTTTTATTTTTCCTCTGTTTTAACAATATAATTGCTGGCAAAAATTCTCTCATGTATTTCATATCAACAGTTCAAAATCACGTACGCACCTCTGCAGCCTTTCATTACACAGAAAGTTTCAACATACCTTTTTGGATTCATCTTTCATACCACTGCTGGATAAAGTGCCAGCTAAATTTTGAGGCTTACGCAATACATGTGTGAATGGTGTAAGAATAAGCTCCTTACCTACCGCGGTTTTTTGTAATTCACAGATGCAAAGCCAGACCTCTCCATCAGACCAGCAAACTCCCGGGTTTCTTTATCTTTTATTTTATTATACTGAAATTTAGACAAGTCCAACAACTTCTAATACAACTAAACTGGGTCTCTTTTCAACCCCAAAAATCTAATACTACTATTCTGGGTCTCTTTCACCCCAAAATCTTCTGGGTCTCTTTCACCCCAAAAGTCTAATACTACTATTCTGGGTCTCTTTCACCCCAGAAATCAAACTGTTTTGGGTCTCTTTCACCCCAAAATCAGACTAAACTACTATTCTGGGTCTCTTTCACCCCAGAAATAACTGTTTTGGGTCTCTTTCACCCCAAAATCAGACTAAACTACTATTCTGGGTCTCTTTCACCCCAGAAATCAAACTGTTTTGGGTCTCTTTCACCCCAAAATCAGACTAAACTACTATTCTGGGTCTCTTTCACCCCAGAAATAACTGTTTTGGGTCTCTTTCACCCCAAAATCAGACTAAACTACTATTCTGGGTCTCTTTCACCCCAGAAATAACTGTTTTGGGTCTCTTTCACCCCAAAATCAGACTAAACTACTATTCTGGGTCTCTTTCACCCCAGAAATAACTGTTTTGGGTCTCTTTCACCCCAAAATCAGACTAAACTACTATTCTGGGTCTCTTTCACCCCAAAAATCAAAGTGTTCTGGGTCTCTTTCACCCCAGAAATCAAACTAAACTACTATTCTGGGTCTCTTTCACCCCAGAAATCAAACTAACTAAACTGGGTATCCTTTCAACCCTAAAAATAACTTAAACTGACTTCTAACAGGAGTTTCCTCTTTGAGCAGCCCTTTCCAACACGCACACACACACAAAATAGATCAGAAGTATAACAAACTAAACTGACTTCTAACAGGAGTTTCCTCTTTCACACAAACTGAGATGGAAGTCAGGCACTTACTTTCTAAGGGAGTACAGGGTTCTGGAACTGCGGCTTCATACCTTACTCCCTAAGGTGGAGCCTTAGTCATCCGAAAATAGGGGGGGCCAGACGGGGAGATGCAGAGCAAAATGTGAGAATCAAATCTTCTTACACTATGCTGCAGCTCTTGGTCTACACGTTCCCGTCCGGTCTCCTCTGCCTGGTTCGGGTGGTCTCTGGCTCCTAGTGCCGCAGTCCCTGTTCGGGCGCCATAAACTGTGAGTGCAATTTTAGCATACACTACGCCTTGAGTTCCATCCAGCTCCAAATTAGCTTTTAAAAATCATCCTATGAATACGAGCAGCTCGGAGTAGCAAAAACACACAGACACGTTACTGTATGAAAATGCTTCTACTTTATTCTTATCAGCACGGATATTTATAACAAAATTTCAACAACAAATGAGTCAGAAAGTTTAGATAAAGTTCCACAACTTAATTGGCTCTTAGGGGGGCCGTTCCCTCATCTTCCCAATTATTGCTGCGTAGCTTTGCACACAGCACTGATTCTCCATTTTAATTCTTATTATTGCTGCGTAGTGTTTTGCACACGCACTATGATTCTCCATTTTAATTATTATTATTGCTGCGTAGTGCTTTGCACACGGCACTACTCCTTAAAGTCCCAGAGCATCTACCTTCTAATATAACTAACTTGTACAAGCATATAAGGATATAAGTATATAAGATATACATTAAGTCTAAAACACTTTGGAAAATATTTTTGCTTTCACACTTTCATGCGGCTTGATGTTAGTGAATGACAGACAGAGCTAATGCATTGCACTACATAGGTAGTGCAGTGTATTATAGAACAAATCTGACAGGTGGACCTTCAAATCTCCTAGTGGGACTAATAAAAGAGTAAAAAAAAGTTTCAAAAAAAGTTTTAAAAAATATAATAAAAGTTTCAAGTAATAAAATAAAACACAATCATCCTTTTCCCTTATCAAGTCCTTTATTATTGAAAAAAATAAAATAAACCATACATATTTGATATTGCGGCATCCGTAACGACTTGAAATTTAAAAATGTTATGTTATTTATTCCACGCGGTGAACGTCGTAATAAAACCCCATAAAAAACAATACCAGAAATTTTTTTTGGTCACTTTGCCCTAAATTTTTTTTAATAAAAAGTGATCAAAAAGTCGTATGTATCCAAAAATGGTACCTATAAAAACTATAGCTCATCTCGCTAAAATCAAGCCCTCAAATAGCTCCGTTGATGATAAAATAAAAAGTTATGGCTCTTACAACATGGCGACAGAAAACATACAATTATTTTTATAAAAGTAATTTTATTGTGCAAACAATTGTAAAACATAAAAAAGTGATATTAATTAGGTATCACCGGAATTGTTCTGACCCGCAGAATGAAGTTAACATGTAATTTCTAACTCATCGTGCACACTGTATAAAAAAAAACTATGCCAGAATTGCTGTTTTTTGGTCACTTTGCCTCCAAAAAATAGGATAAAAAGTGATCAAAAAGTCACTTGTACCCCAAAATGGTACCAATAATAACTACAGCTCGTCCTGCAAAAAAAACAGCCCTTAGTTAAGGCTCAATAAGTCAGGAAATAAAAAATATGCAGTTGTGCCCGCCCGAAGGGAACATTTCTTCTGTCTCAAGATGTATTTTATCAAGACCCTAAAATTAGGGAGCCAGGAAGGGTAGGGCCCAAACATATCTGCTGGAAGCAAGGGTGCCCATATTATAAAAGGACAACACTTGCCCAGCAAAATTCCCCAAACTGAAAAGGTGCGGAGTGTGTACCGAAATGGGGATAAGTAAGGAAATAATTTATCAGTGCGACACTGGCCTGTGTATAAAGTATTGCTTCACAGTGTAACACACATCTATCGATTATTTTATTGATTTTTCATACCCCATTATTATACCACCTGACTATGCCCCTGTGTATACTGCCCAGATTACATATACCCCCACATTATAAAGTGAAATATTAGTAAAACTCCAACCAAAACTACTACCAAGCAAAATCCACGCTCCAAAAGCCAAATGGTGCTCCCTCTATTCTGAACCCTACAGCATGCCCAAACATCTGTTTACTTCCACATATATGGCATTGGCATACCTGGGAGAACCCTTTTTGGGGTGTTTGTCTACAGTGGCAAAAGCTGGGCATGACATATTTGCCATTGAAATTGCATATCTAGGGAAAATGTTAAATTTTTACTTTGCACCATTCGCAGCGCAATCATTTATGGAAAAGACCTGTGGGGTGAAAATGACCACAAGTGGGGTATTGCCGTACTCGGGACAAATTGCTTTACAAATGTTGGGGTTCTTTTTTTCCTTTAATTGTTGAGAAAATGAAAAAATTTGAGCTAAAGCTACGTCTTATTGAAGAAAATTGATTGTTTTTATTTTCACTACCTCATTCTAATAAAATCTATGAAACACCTGTGGGGTCAAAATGCTCACTACACCCCTAAATGAATTCCACAAGCAGTGTAATTTCCTAAATGGAGTAACTTTTTGGGTGTTTTCCCTGTTTTGGTCCCTCAGGGGCTTTGCAATTACAACATGGCCTCCGCAAACCATTCTTGCTAAATTTGAGCTCCAAAAGCCAAATGGCGCTTTTTACATTCTAAACCATGCTGTGTGTCCAAACAGCTGTTTATGACCACATGTGGGGTATTGCTTTACTCGGGAGAAATTGCTTTACAAATGTTATGGTGCTTTTTATCCTTTATTCCTTGAGCAAATGAGGAAAAATTAGCTAAACCTACATTTTCTTTGAAAGAATGTACATTTTAATTTTCACAGCCTACTTCCAATAATTTCTGCAATAAACCTGTGGAGTGAAAATGCTCACTATACACCTAGATTATTTCCTTGAGGGGTGTAGTTTCCAAAAGGGGTACTTTTGTCGGATTTACATTGTTTTAGCAACGCCCTTCAAACCTGACATGGTGCCTAAAATATATTCTAATAAAAAGGAGTCCTAAAATCCACTGGGTACGCCTTTGCTTCTGAAGCCTGTGCTTCAGTCCATAAGCACACTAGGGCCACACGTGGGATATTTCCTAAAACTGGAGAAGCTGGGCAATAAATATTAAGTTGCGTTTCTCTGGTAAAACTTTCTGTGTTACAAAAATTTTTAGTAAAAATGAAATTTTGCAAAAAAAATTTCATTTATAAATTTCACCTCTACTTTGCTTTAATTCCTGTGAAAAGTTTAAAGGGTTAAGAAACTTTCTGAATGCTGTTTTGAATACTTTGAGGGGTGAAGCTTTTAAAATTGGGTTACTTATTGTCTTTTTTTTTAATATATAAGGCCCTCAAAGCCACCTCACAACTGAACTGGCCCCTGAGCCTTTTGAAATTTTCTTGAAAATGTGAGAAATTGCTGTTAAAGTTCTTTGAAAAACAAAAATGGCAAGGAATCCAGAGTCTGGAATCAAGACAAGCTAGACACTAAATCCAGCACTGGAGCTGTCCAACAAGGCTCAATGAGAAGAGCTAGTGCTTCTTTGAAATATTATATCTTCTCCAAATGTTACCCACACAAAATTACTAAATTAAAAAAGGGATCTAGACATATTAATGCTTTTTCTCAGTTTATTTAGAGGGGAAGATTACCAAGGTTTGTCAGGGGATTGATGAATTAGCTTAAAAAAGAAAAGATGAATGGCGTGCCTTCCAGTTTTGGAAATTATTCTATTGTTGGTTTGATGACATATGAGGGAGAAGCTAAAGGAACGCGAGAACTTGGTAAATCTAGATTTGGAACGTGCACTTATAATTTGTTAAAATATTGGAATAATATTCCAATGATAGAAGGAAAACTAAACTTTAAAAATCATTCATATTGTTTAAGGATGTTATAGTATTCTAACGAATTATGCGTAGCAGAAATGGTTTTCTAACCTACTGTACAGCAAAGTTATTTTAAACAGAGGAACACCTTTTGTGAAAAAATGTAGTTGAGGATTTCAAAGGAAATGAGATTACTTGGTATAAGAATTATGTAAGCAGGGACACAGGATCTATTTTTCTTATTCTCAAGAATTAAAGCTTAAATATAACCTGAGAGATGTAGTATTGTTGTATAACCTCCAGACAATTTCTGTTTTTATATCTCTAGTTTCATTAAAATGGACTTAATTAAAATTAGACAAAAAACTAGTTTGGATGCTGCTCCATTTTAAAATGATTGTCCTATCTAAGAATTTGTTTTTTCTTCCAAGCCCTGCCAGTTCATCTTACCCACTTGTTGTTTAAGACTGATGTCCATGTTAACAAAATTTGTTGGGGCAAGTATACCCGCTCTGATAGCCAGCACTAATTTATTTGATCTTAAACATAACAGTGATATTGGTCCCTCAGACATTACAGCATACCATTGTGCCTCATTTATGTAAAGGATCTGCCAGGCACAGCTTCGGGGGTTAACTCCCATAGGTAATCAGTCTTCACCTGAGTCTATATCTCTGAGACTGACTCCAGCTTCCACCACTCAGGCTGACATTTTGGATTAGGGCAAAAATGGAGGTGGGTATGAAGTGGATATCCATGGAACAAAAATTTAGATGACTCCATGGCTTGGGTAGCAGACCTCTATGGCAGCATGTACTCACCCAACTATTGAGTCTACCTGAAAAGTGGCCTCCTCTGTGTTTTCAAAGCTGGACATCTCTCCATCTCCATCCCCATTATATCACATTTTGGGTAATATGCTGTTTCAGTCGGGCATGGAAACCGGCCTGTTTACGGCTGGATACGCGACAACAAATACTTGACCCAAAACTTTCTACAGGATGGGAACTGGTTGTCAACTCAGACCCTGTCTTTATTGTCAAAACCGTACCCTCTCACCCATTGGCGGGCCACTCAGCTGCAAAATTTTCTGACCTCCTTGCCAAGCCCGGCTGATTACAGTCATCCCAAGACCCCTTTCAAATTCATTTGTGATGCAACCAGGACAACCTGCCATACACTCTACCTTATTTATGGGATCCTCATATCCTTGACTGACTTCCCACCCCCGACTTATTTATTCAACTGGAAAACATGAATTTCAAGTCTGAACGAAAAGTCGGTCTGCATACATGCAAATCCACTATCATTACAGAATATGGGAGGGAGGATTTAAGACCCTCTCTCATCTCTCAATGGTACAGGATACTCTTCAAGTTACACTAGTTGATGCACTCGGTTTCTCCTCTTTGTTGTAGATGTAGAGCAGAAACAGACATGCTCTTTCATGTGTTTTTGGAAAGCAACGTGTTGACTGGCTTCTGGTCCAAAGTATGATGAGCGTCCTTCAAATTTTCACATTTTGCCACCCATTTTGTTTCTGCCACACCTCTGCCACACTCCTGTTTTGACTTACAAGCACTCAGTAGTACAAAACCTGATCAATGCAGCCAGGGCTTGAAGGAAAACAAGCTATTTCTAAATAGCAATGTGGCTTAACACGATTTAGGAGATCATGAGATCATGAGGATAGAAGATCTTACAGCCGCAATCTGAGGTACCCAGAATAAGTTCCTTAAAAATATGGTATCACTGGATGACACTCCAGAACCCCGCAGAATTCATATCTTAAATGTCATTAAGGGAGCCCCATTTGTTTTTTCTATTCTCTTGACCGCCAGGGTAGTACCTGTATTGTTTTTTTTTTCTTTCCATTTAACAACTTTATAATTCAGCCTGCAAGCTAAAAATGTTTCATTGTCTATGTGTCTGCATTTAAGTTTTGGAAAATTATAAATAAATCTCTTGTTTTGGACATTGTCACAATTATCTCCCTGGCTATTTTTGATGAGTTTTTTGGAACCCAGAATAGCTAGGTAATAATAAACAAATGATCTATTTTTGGCCCCACCTCTTGTAAATAGAAACAAGAATTAAACTCAGACCTAAGTGAATTTGAAATAAAAAAGAGTTTTAAAAAGGGTTTGAGAAGGGACATAGCTATAGGGAGTACAGTGGTTGCAGTCACACTCCAGGCCCCTTTGCCACATAAGTAGACACCAGTATTATAAAAGTTTAATGTAGTTGGGGCCCTGTTACAGATTTTGCATTGGGGCCAAGGTGCTTCAAGTTATGCCTTTGGTTTTGAAGTATAGTAATAGAGTGCCCAATATTGGAAACATGGAAAGCTTTTTATTGAAGATAATACATAGGGCTATAAGAGCATTTGACCTAATTAATTTTTCACTATTAGGATTTTGGGAAAAAAGGAATGGGTTGTCATTGGAGATGATTAATTTAGCTTGTGTAGCAACTAAAACAGCTTTTGTTATCACTGGAGGCCACTAGAGATAGGGATATAAAACAAATCTTGAAAATATGTTAATAGTGATGCAACAAAATTTGTTAGAACATCTAGCAATGTTGTATCATGATAACAGCATAAAGTAGTATTTATGCCTTGCATGTGTACACATAGAGTAAATACACAAATACATTTGAGTCTTAACTAACTGTATTCCACTGTGTAATGCATTATATTATAACTCTATAGCATTGAATAACAAGACAATCACAATAGTGGTCCAACCCTAAGCTGCAATATAATACAATCAAAGTTAAGTGAAAAAGTTTATTAAAAATACTGTATATAATTATCATATCCTCTGCATGTTATGTTAGCAACTGAAATGTTAATATTTCAGGACAAAAAAAATGAAGACACTGTGTAACGTCTGTGGTCGCTGACCACGAACGCCTTCCATCCGGTCGACGCCCCTCTCTCCAGAGATATCAGCACATGCGGCCGTCTTGTTCCACAGTGACCACCAGTCCAACCTTATGGAGCCAAAGCGCACAAAGGTGTGAGATTGAGCTGATTGCTCCCAGAGCACCCTGGACTATAAGAAGGGCCCAACCCCTTCCTGCCTTGCCTGAGCTTTGTTGTCATTGCCCTAGTCTGTCTATGCAAATGGTATCCTAAGTGTTTTCCAGTTCCCAGTGTTTCCCCCTCCTGCTACCTGTAACCTGTACCACGTCTGTCCTGCTTCACCACGCCTGGTGCCTGCCTGCTGCCAAAGTCCCAGCCGAGCCTGTCTTGCTACTGTCTGAGCTACCACAGGTACACCTACACAAACTATAGACTGTGAGCTGTGTCCTGTTGGCAAGCTGCCATACTGTCAAGGCGGTACGGCCCAGTGGGTCCACGAACCCAACGTGACAGTAAGCTCAGGCCATGGACCCTGATGGTCGATCCAAAACCAAGAAGACGTCACAAGAGATGCAGGCAGATATGCTAGACCTCCGGTCTCGACAGGACCAACTCTTCCAGGCATTGAACATTATTGCACATCAGCTGGAGGTGCAAACTGCCGTTCCTCCTACTACAACTCCTGGCAGTACATATCCTCCGGCTACACCTCCTGGCAGTGCTGATCCCCGATTTTTTTTTCCGCTACCTCACCGCTATGATGGAGACGCGAAGACCTGCGGTGGATTTTGAACCAGTGCCAGATTCACTTTAGCCCGTATGCAAGAGCATTTTCGACTAATGGTGCAAGGGTCGCTATCATCGTCTCTCTACTCACTGGCAGGGCCCTAGCATGGGCAAACCCTATCTGGGAGAGACAAGGACCTGAGACCCGTGACTTCCGGTTCCTGTGGACATTTCGCACGGTGTTTGAGGAGCCTGGAAGAGTCTCGTCTGCAGCCACCTCCTTGCTGAACCTATGCCAGGGAGACACCTCCGTGGGCGAGTACACCATCTACTTCCGCACCCTGGCAGGAGAATTGTCATGAAACAATGAGGCCTTGGGGCTACATTATGGCAGGGACTGTCTCCTGAGATTTAGTACGAGCTTGCCGCTCGAGATCTACCGTCTACCCTAGATGACCTCATCCTTCTGGCAGCCCGGATTGATATAAGGATCTGAGAACGGTTCCAAGAAGGCGGGAGGCAAGACTCCCTAGCCCGGTTTCTACTTTGCAGCAACTCCTGTGCTCAGTTGCTGATCCTCAAAAGGAGTCTGTGAGGACGGACCAATTTAAGCTGTCTACCCAGGAGAGACAACGCAGACGCACCTCGGGACTGTCTATATTGCGGCCTCGGAGGCTATCTTGTGCGTCCTTGCCCCCAAAAGCCACAGAGCCTAGGGTTGGTGGGACAGACAACCCTGAGTGAAGATGGACTTCTGTCTAAATTGCCCATTCCCGTGACTATAGTGTGCGGCGAAAAACGCACCGGGTCTCTGCTTATATGGACTCTGGATCCGCTGCTAATTTCATTAGAAGAGACCTGGTGGATCTTTTCCAATTGCCCACAACCCCTCTGGAGAGGCCTTTGATGGTCACATCTGTGAATGGACTACCTCTGCCTGACCCAGTTGTAGCTGTGACCAAGCCGCTGAGGCTCCAAGTGGGAGCCCTCCATTCCGAGCTCATCTCGTTCTTTGTCCTGGATAAAGCTGTGAACCCTGTGCTGCTGGGCCTGCCCTGGCTCCGACTACATGCCCCAGTCCTGGACAGGAGCTCTGGAGTTGTTTTCCAGTGGGGTTCCGAGTGTCTCAACCGCTGCCTGGTACAGATTCGCTCGGTTCAGCCTCCTCTGCCTCAGTCCTTGGCAGGATTGCCTTGTCATTATTCCACGTTCTCGGATGTCTTCAGAAAGAAGGAGATGGAGATGCTGACCCCACACCGGGCGTATGACTGTCCTATCGAGCTGATTCCTGGTGCATCCATTCCCTGTGGTAGGGTATATCCTCTCTCCTTGCCAGAGACTCAGTCCATGTCTGCCTATGTTAAGGAGAACTTAGATAGGGGCTTCATACGGAAGTCTTCTTCCCCGGCAGGAGCCGGGTTCTTCTTTGTCAAGAAAAGGATGGTTCTCTGCGTCCTTGCATCGACTACCGGGGTCTCAACCAGATCACGGTAAAAAATCTATATCCGTTGCCATTTATTTCTGAACTGTTTGATACGAGGAGCCAAGATTTTTTTGAAGCTATACCTGCGTTGGGATTACAACCCAATCCGGATTCACCGGGGTGACGAATGGAAGACGGAATTTAACACCCGTGACGGGCACTATGAATATCTAGTAATGTCCTTTGGCCTGTGTAATGCTCCCGCAATCTTCCAAGCGTTCGTTAATAACATCTTCCGTGACCTCCTCTATGTTTGTGTTGTGGTCTATCTTGATGACAACTTTGATTTTTTTCTCCAGATCCTATGACTCATCAGAGACATGTCTGTCAAGTTTTGCTGCGGTTAAGGGAGAATCGCCTGTACGCCAAGTTGGAGAAGTGCGTGTTTAAGAAGAATGCTCTACCATTCCTGGGATACATCATCTCGGATCAAGGCCTCAAGATGGATCCTGAGAAGGTAAAGGCCGTCCTGGAATGGCCACGCCCTCAAGGCTTGAGGGCTATACAGCGCTTCCTGAGATTCGCTAATTTCTACAGACAGTTCATTCCAGAAAGTAGAACAGGGGGAGGAAACCTCCAGCTCACCAGCCCAACGCCTGATAGTTCTGCTTCGCTCGGATCTCCACAACGGTCCACGGTAGACAATAGTAGGATAGAAAGAGTTGATCCAGCGCTGCAGGAGTGTGGTTAAAAAGCAACGTATTCCCAATTTTATTTGTATCAAAAAGCTTTTTTAAAATTCGATAACAGGCAGACTTGGCATCAAGGCAGTAGTCGGTAGGTGTAGTGAGCCTACGCGTTTCAAGCACGTCAAGTGCTCTTAGTCATGGGATTCATTCACTCCAGTTCATTCCAGACTTTTCCTGACTTACATCTCCTACCTCTACCCTCACCAAGAAAGGCATGAACGCCAAGGTGTGGACTCCTGAAGCGGATTCTGAATTTATTAGCCTGAAGAGTGCCTTCACGTCAGCCTCTATCTCGATAGTTCTCGTTGGAGGTGGACGCCTACTCTGTCGGTACTTGTGCACTCCTATTCCAGAGAGGTTCCAAGGGCAAGACAATGGTATGTGGCTATTACTCTAAACTCTTCTCTTCCACAGAACGCAACTATTCGATTGGGGATCGGGAGTTACTGGCCATCAAATTGGCTCTGGAGGAATGGAGGGCGCAGTTCATCCCATCCTGATATTCACAGACCACAAGAACAACACCTATATCCAAATGGCCCAACGACTGAATCCCAGGTGGTCACCGTTCTTTGCCTGGTTCCAATTTGGGATACTATGGAGTCTCCACAGAATATCATCGATCCATCCTGCATCAACCCTCTGCAAGTTAGAAACATTCCCCCAGGGAGGACTTTTGTGGGTCTGGTCAGACAGAAGAAGGATCCTCCACTGGGGGACACATTTCCAAACTGGCAAGTCAAGCAGGTGCCCGTAAGACCCGAGACCTGATAGCCCGTCAGTTCTGGTGGCCAACGCTGCCCAAAGACATCACGGACTTTGTCTCTTCCTGCACGGTGTGGGCAGCAAATAAAGTTGGCCTGCTCCAGCCTCTGCCTGTGCCCGATGCTCCCTGGTAACATATTGCTATGGACTTCTTTACGGACCTGCCTCCCTCTGCTGGATGCAGTGTGGTCTAGGTGGTGGTGAACCAATTTTCCAAGATGGCTCACTTCGTTCCGCTGACCGGTCTAACTTCTGCTTCTCGACTCGCTGCCCTCTTCATCCAACACATCTTCCGCCTGCATGACTTGCCTAGGCATATTGTGTCTGATCGGAGGGGGGGGGGGTCAGTTCACCTCGAAGTTCTGGAGAGCCCTCTGTAAACTCCTCAATGTAAAGTTGGAATTTTCCTCAGCCTACCATCCTCAGTTCAATGGTCAAGTCGAGAGGATCAATCAAATCATGGAGAACTACCTACGACACTTCATCTGCAAGCAGCATGATGACTAGGCCGAGTTCTTGTATAATAATCATACTAGCGAGTCCACAAGAAATAAACCGTTCTTCATAGTTTACGGCCAACACCCACGACTCCCTCTCCCAGTGTCTGTTATGTCCGAAGTGTCCGCAGCTGATTCTGCTTTTAGGGACTTCCTGCGGATCTGGCAGCAGACCTGATCCTCCATTCTGCTGGCGGTGGACTGCATGAAACGTAAGGTGAAGAGAACCTCCCCACTTTTCTCCAGGTACCAAGGTCTAGCTGTCCTCCAGAAATATCCGGCTGAGGGTGCCATCTTACAAATTTGCTCCCAGGTTCCTTGGACCCTTCGAAATCTTGCAACAGATTAACCCAGTGTCTCCTACAAGCTTCGGCTGCCTCCTACCCTCCGGATCCCCAACTCTTTTCACGTTTCTCTCCTGAAACCTGTGGTCCTGAACCGGTACTCTAAGACTCTTAGCCCTGCAGTTTCCCCCAGCGGTTCTGCCAAGATATTTGTGTTAAAGGAGATCCTGGACACCAAAAAAGTAAGAGGAAGAACCTTTTATTTAGTAGATTGGAAGGGGTTTGGTCTAGAAGAGAGGTCCTGGGAGCCAGAAGAAAATCTCAATGCTCCTACCCTCATTAAGAAGTTTCTCTCTCGTTCTGGTGAAAAGAGGAGGGGGCGTAAGAGTGAGGATACTGTAACGTCCATGGTCGCTGACCACGAACTCCTTCCATCTGGTCGACGCCCTTCTCTCCAGAGATGTCTGCACATTCAGCCGTCCTGTTCCACAGTGACCACCAGGGTGCGCTCGCGAGCTCAGTCCAACCTTAAAGAGCCAAAGCGCACACAGGTATGAGATTGAGCTGATTGCTCCGAGAGCACCCTGGTCTATAAGAAGGGCCCAGCCCTTTCCTGCCTTGCCTGAGCTTTGTTGTTGTTACTCTAGTTTGTCCATGCAAAATGGTCTCCTAAGTGTTTTCCAGTTCCCAGTGTTTCCCGTTCCTGCTACTTGTAACCCGTATCCCTTACTATCCTGGTCAAGTGTCGTATTTAGTTGAAGTCATGCTGTTCTGAGTGCCACGCCTGTCCCGCTTCACCATGCCTGGTGCCTGCCTGCTGCCTAAGTCCCAGCTGAGCCTGTCTTGCTACTTTCTGAGCTACCACAGGTATACCTATACGAACTATGGACTGTGTCCTGTTGGCCAGCTGCCATACCGTCAAGGTGGTATGGCCCAGTGGGTCCACGTACCCAACATGACAGACTGATTCTGTCAGCACATCCACGCCTAGTAAGTGAGGCTGTGGCCAATCTGTAGCCCAACGTCCACACATAGGTTATTCTGAGTTCAGCTAAAGCCTTGAAGTAGTCAAAAAATAATCTTATATTAATTTCTATCTTAAATAGAATGGTCGTAATTTTCAATTCACAAAAACATTTCAAAGAGATGGCCTAGAAGACTTCATAAAAAAATGATAAGGTTGATTTACTTCTGGGTCCATTTTAGAATATCTCTGCATGGGAAATAGGTAATTTATTGAGCAAGGCTGGGTTCACATATATCAGCTGTGCCTGACCAAATGTTTTATGCCTGAGTCGGTTACAATTGATGACATTAATGTACATTTTATAATCATAGCCTGACATAGCCAGACAGAAACAGTGCATGCAGTTTTTTTCTGTTTGTTTCAGGGAGAGGTCAGGCATCACAACTGGTGCCAAAACTGTTCCCATAGGAAAGCAGGGCATTTGTTCTGGCATCAATTCCCCTCCAGCATTTATGTGTCATGCCGGAGGAAATCAACACCAGATTGAAGTGTATATGCGAATGAGTCCAAAGATATAATGTGTATGTATGTGTGTGTGTTTGTGTGGGTGTGGGTGCGTATATATTATATATAAAATATAGCACAATAAGAGCAGCATTTCGACTCCACCATAGAGTCATTTTACATAGTTAGGACGGTTGAAAAAAGACATATGTAAATCAAGTTCACCCAAGGAATGGGAAAAGGGAAGGGAAAAATTTCTACACATTTGCATAGGAGCTGATGTTTTTTCGTTCTAGGAAATTATCTAAGCCTTTTTTAAAGCCATCTATTGTGACCAGCTCCTGCGGTAGACGACTCCATAGATTCACAGTTCTCACAGTAGAGAAGGCTTGTCACTTCTGCAGATCAAACCTTTTTTTTTTCTCCAGATGCAGGGAGTGCCCCCTTATTTTTTGAGGGGGTTTTACATGGAACAGGATTTCACCATCCAGCACAAGGGTACCTGAGTAGTCCAGACAGTGGCAGAGGCTTTAGCACGGATAGAGATGGGTGCAGCAGGTTGCGCCAGACGTGGCAGATGGCAGCAGGTGCAGCAGGTTGCGCCAGACGTGGCGGATGAAAGCAGGTGCAGCAGGTTGCGCCAGACGTGGCAGATGACAGCAGGTGAAAGTTTGCGTCAGACGTGGGGGACGACAAGAGGAGCAGCAGGACACGACTCCAATCACTAACAGACTCAGAAAAAATAACACAGCACGGAATACAGGATACAGGTAACAGGGCACGGGAACACTGGCAACAGGGTAAACACTGTGGGACCATTTTCAAAGGCTAACATGGGAATTACTAACAACGCTCAGGCAAGGAGTGAAGGTGCAGGGCCCATCTAATAGTCCAGGGCGATGTTGGAGTTATTAGTAAATTCTTAACATGTGTGCACGCTCGCCCTTTGAGGCCGGGAATGAGCTTGTGCGTGTACCCTAGTGGTCACTGCAGGACAGGATGGCCGCATGTGTTGGCATGCTCGGGGAGGAAGATGTTGGCAGGATGAAAAGGGTCTGTGGTCCGCGACCACGGCCGTTACAGATCCGGCTACATTAGCTGCTTTTTCTTCTGTTGTATATACAGAGCTAAAGAACCCATTTACTAACTCTGCCTTCTTTTGATCCCCTGTGACCAGCTCCCCATTACCACTATTTAGGGGTCCTACATGTTCAAACCTTGGCTTTTTTGAATTTACATACTTGAAGAATTTTTGGGGATTTGTTTGACAATCCTTGGCCACCTGCCTTTCATTTTATATTTGTGCTGATATTATTACCTTTTTACAGATTTTATTAAGCTCTTTATAATTTACAAAGGCTACAGCTGTACCCTCAGATTTGTATTTTTCAAATGCCCTTTTTTTGTCATATATTGCCCTTTTTTCAGAAGGTGTAAGTCATGTGGGGTCTAATTTTAGTTTATACTTGTTAACTATAGGAATACATTTTGCACTATAATTATACAAAGTCGATTTTAAGATCTCCCATTTATCATTTGTACCAATATTTGACATTAGTTCTTCCCAGTCTATGTCCTGAATTGCAGCCCTCATCCTGGGGAAATTGGCCTTCTTAAAATTAAGTGTTTTTGCCCTCCCAGCCTGTGTTTATTATTATTAGAAATGACCAGACGCTTGCAAATGACACTATGATAGAGTCGAAACGTCACCTTCTCACTATGGGTAAATTAATATAGATTTTTTTTTATTAAGTCTATTGGAGTGCCGCTCTTTTTGTGTTATATATTGTAAAAAGTCTGGGTTTGGAAGAAATTGCCAAGAAACTGAAGATTTCCTACAACGGTGTGTACTACTCCCTTCAGAGGACAGCACAAACAGGCTCTAACCAGAGTAGAAAGAGAAGTGGGAGGCTCCGCTGCACAACTGAGCAACAAGACAAGTACATTAGAGTCTCTAGTTTGAGAAATAGACGCCTCACAGGTCCTCAACTGGCAGCTTCATTAAATAGTACCCGCAAAACGCCAGTGTCAACGTCTACAATGAAGAGGCGACTCCGGGATGCTGGCCTTCAGGGCAGAGGAAAAGATTAATATGGGCAAAAGCACACAGACATTGGACAGAGGAAGATTGGAAAAAAGTGTTATGGACAGACAAATCGAAGTTTGAGGTTTTTGGATCACACAGAAGAACATTTGTGAGATGCAGAACAACTGAAAAGATGCTGGAAGAGTGCCTGACGCCATCTGTCAAGCATGGTGGAGGTAATGTGATGGTCTGGGGTTGCTTTGGTGCTGGTAAAGTGGGAGATTTGTACAAGGTAAAAGGGATTTTGAATAAGGAAGGCTATCACTCCATTTTGCAACGCCATGCCATACCCTGTGGACAGCGCTTGATTGGAGCCAATTTCATCCTACAACAGGACAATGACCCAAAGCACACCCCCAAATTATGCAAGAACTATTTAGGGAAGAAGCAGGCAGCTGGTATTCTATCTGTAATGGAGTGGCCAGCGCAGTCACCAGATCTCAACCCCATAGAGCTGTTGTGGGAGCAGCTTGACCGTATGGTACGCAAGAAGTGCCCATCAAGCCAATCCAACTTGTGGGAGGGGCTTCTGGAAGCATGGGGTGAAATTTCTCCCGATTACCTCAGCAAATTAACAGCTAGAATGCCAAAGGTCTGCAATGCTGTAATTGCTGCAAATGGAGCATTCTTTGCCGAAAGCAAAGTTTGAAGGAGAAAATTATTATTTCAAATAAAAATCATTATTTCTAACCTTGTCAATGACTTGACTATATTTTCTAGTCATTTTGCAACTGATTTGATAAATATAAGTGTGAGTTTTAATGGAAAACACAAAATTGTCTGGGTGACCCCAAACTTTTGAACGGTAGTGTATATACACGGCCGGCCTTAGGTACGTGTGACCAGTGCGGTCGCACAGGGCGCCGCCCTCCACACTGTAAGGGGGGCGCCACCGGGAGTACATGCCCCGCGCCATGGCCACTACTCGGGACGCCAGCGGGTCAGGTGCCACGCACTTACTGCACCGACCTCATACTGGCTACCCTGCGCCCTGGCCACCGCTTGTCCGCTCACCCGGTCCTGCGTCCTGAATGACAAGACAGGCGTGATGACATCATTCAGGACGCAAGACAGGGAGGAGACACCGTGCTTCCTGTGCGTTTCCAGGGCTGGTGGAGACACCGAAGGAACGTTTTCTACAGGGCGGCTCCAGCAGGAAGCGTTTGCCGGAAGCCCAGCAGGTAAGTCACTGACGTGACTTTGTTTGAATGTGGGAACTGATGGGGTTCTAAAAAGGGCAATAATGGCAAATGGTCAGAGGATTCAGTGCCACCTTGGTGCCCATTTGCCACTTATTGCCCCTTTAGTGTCCTTCTATTCAGTGTCCCCTTCATGCCCATTTGCTATTTTGTTGCCCCGTTATTGTTCTTCTGTGACAATAGATGCTAAAGGCTACAGGGGCAGCAAATGGCCATCAAGGGGCCACCAAACAGAAGGACGCTAAAGGGGCAATAGGTGGCAAATTTGCCCCATGGTGACACTGAACGGCACTAAAGTGTTAATAAATGTCAAATGGGCACACAATTCAGTGCCTTCATAGTGCACATTTACCATTTGTTGCCCTTTTAAACCCTGTTCAGATTACGTGAAAAGCTATGTACACATTTGACATTTTTTTTAAAAAAATTCTATAAAAATCAGTGTGTTTGGTGCAACTTTGTAATTACATTTAAGGCTTTGTTCACATCTGCGTCAGGGCTCCGTTCAGGCGTACCATCTGAGCTTTCCATCGGAACGGAGCCCTGACTGAAACAAACGGAAACCATAAGTTTGCATCACCATTGATTTCAATGCTGACAGATCTGGTGCAAATGGTTTGCGTTTGTCTCCGTTGTGCAAGGGTTCCATCGTTTTTATGGAATCAAAAGCGCAGTTGACTACAGTATTGATTCAGTCAGGGTTCAGTTCTGACGGAAAGCTCAGATGGAACGCCTGAACGGAGCCCTGACGCACATGTGAACGGAGCCTTATTAAACTATTTTTACTTTTTGAGATACAGCTGTTTTGTATTCTGTATACAGAGCAGCCGTGTCTAGCGCTGAGACCTGAGTCCGTCAGGTCAGTGGGACTGACGGGTTCAGTGTCAGCGGGTCCTGCATGTCGACGGTTCATAACTTAGATGTGATTGATAACAGGTGGATCCTGCGTGTCAGAGACACAGGACCTGCTGACGCTGAACCCGTCAGTCACACTGGCCTGACGGATTCAGGTATCAGCGCTAGATACGGCTGCTCTGTATACAGAATACAAAGCAGCTGTATCTCAAAAAGTAAAAATGGTTTAATAAGGCTCCGTTCACATGTGCGTCAGGGCTCCGTTCAGGCATTCCATCTGAGCTTTCCGTCAGAACTGAACCCTGACTGAATCAATACTGTAGTCAACTGCACTTTTGTTTCCATCAAAACGATGGAACCCTTGCACAACGGAGACAAACGCAAACCATTTGCACCAGATCCGTCAGCATTGAAATCAAAAAGTAAAAATAGTTTTTAATAAAAAGTATTTATTTAGAAAGTTGCACAAAACACACTGATTATTTAAAAAAACAAAACGATTTCAAAGGTGTGCATAGCCTTTGAAGTGGTTGTCCGGAATACAAATTAAATATTTTGTCAAAAAAATAACTTATACTTACCTCTCTCCTTTCAGACGTTCCTGCGATGGGGGCTCCCATCAGATCTGTTCTCTGTTTGTATATAGCGGTGACATCATGTTGACCGTACACCATCGCTGCAGCCTATTAATAGCCTCAGCGGTGTTCAGCTGAGACCAGTAATTAGCTGTGGTGGTGATGTACTGTTGACGTGATTTCACCGCTGCAGTCACTCTGTGTACACACAGAACAGGGATGACATGAGCCCCCAGCGCAGGAACGTCTGGGAGGAGAGCGGTATGTATCAGGGCCGGCTCCAGGTTTATGTGGGCCCTTGGGCGACACAAGACTTAGTAGGCCCCTTTGTGGAGGAACTCACTGCGGCAGTAAAATGGCAGAAAATGGCACTTTGTGTCCCCATATAGATGTCAGGCCCTGTTTATGCCCCCATATAGAAGTTAGGCCCCCAGTTTGTACCCACATAAGTTTAGCACCCTCCGTAGATAGTGCCAGACAGACCCCCTCCCAGGTAGTGCCACACAGCCCCCCTCCCTGGTAGTTGCACCTTTGGGGTTCCCTCTAGGAGTGGCAATGCCAGAGTGACACTCTGAGTGGGGATTCCGCTTCAGGAGCAGCCCCTCATGTCACTGTCCATATATGGACAGTGTTTTCCGAGGCAGCCCCAGAGCCATAGTCCCGGGCAGAGAACTACTAGCACTTTGCCCAGGGACTCCTGCTCTGCTCCTGACATCACTGTCCATATATGGACAGTGATGCCGTGACGACGGCAGCGTCAGCACCCGGCGGCCGAGTTGGCCCCCCAAGAGTAGTAGGCCCGAGCACTCGCCTGGGTTCACCGGGTGCTGACGCCGGCCCTGGTAAATATGGGCTGCTTTTTTATTTGAAGCCCTCCTCTCCTGCTGCAACATAAAAAGTTTAAACCCAGACAATCCCTTTAATCTCTTAACACTATCCGTGTATGTATGGTGGATGTGCATTCCAACAATATTGCATGTGCCACTGTGTGTTATCTGTGGTGTTACGTAGGACTGCAGGTAACATTAATACATTATCTGTACTCAGAGAGTTATCAATGTGTTATCTGTGGTGTTACATAGGACTTCAGGTAACATCTACTACTGTGAAGGATTTGCCTGACACAGCTTCTGTGTTGACGCCCGTGGTTAATCAGCCTGCATCTGTTCCTAGGTCTGCTAGAGCGACTCGATCTGCTACAACTCAGGCTGGTAGGCTGAGGAGTGGGAGAGCCTATCGCAGCCTGGCCAGACGGTTCTAGCTCCCGCCCTTGGTCCACTTATACCTTCATTTGCTGCTTGTCCTTTGCCTGTGATTCTCCTGTTTCCTGGTTCTGCTGTTCCTGCTGTTACTATTGACCTCTGCTTCATTTTGACCCTGGCTTGACTGACTATTCTCCTGCTCTGCATTTGTTACCACGTACACTCCTGGTTTGACTCGGCTCGTCCACTACTCTGTTGCTCACGGTGTTGCCGTGGGCAACTGCCCCACATTCCTTTGCTTTTGTGTTCCCTTGTCTTGTTTGTCTGTCGTGCACATATAGAGCATAGGGACCGTCGCCCAGTTGTACGCCATCGCCAAGGATGGGCTGTACAAGTAGGCAGGGACTGAGTGGCGGGTAGATTACGGCTCACCTGTCTATCTCCCGATCCTGACATTACAACTACATTATCTGTTCTCAGAGTTATAACTGTGTTATCTGTGGTGTTACTTAGGACTGCAGGTAACACTAATACATTATCTGTAATCAGAGAGTTATCACTGTGTGTTATCTGTGATGTTACATAGGACTGCAGGTAACATCTACTACATTATCTGTTCTCAGAGTTATAACTGTGTGTTATCTGTGGTGTTACATAGAACTGCAGGTAACATCTACTACATTATCTGTACTCCGAGAGTTATCACTGTGTTATCTGTGGTGTTACATAGGACTGCAGGTAACGTCTACTACATTATCTGTACTCAGAGAGTTATCACTGTGTTATCTGTGATGTTACATAGGACTGCAGGCAATATCTACTACATTATCTGTACTCAGAGAGTTATCAACGTGTTATCTGTGGTGTTACATAGGACTGCAGGTAACATCTACTACATTATCTGTACTCAGAGAGTTATCCCTGTTATCTGTGGTGTTACAAAGGACTGCAGGTAACTATCTGTTCTGTGTATATATGTGCCTGCGTGGGTATATTTGGGCCTGTATGTCCATATATTTACCTATATGTATTTGTATAAGACCCATTATGTGTGTGTACATGCCTCGTGTGTGTGTGTGTGTGTGTGTGTGTGTGTTTGTGTATGTGTATGTCTAAATATGTGTAGTAAATATGTTCCAGTATGTGCGTGTGTATATATATATATATATATATGTATATATATATATATATATATATATATATATGTATATATACATATACAGTGAAGGAAATAAGTATTTGATCCCTTGCTGATTTTGTAAGTTTGCCCACTGCCAAAGACATGAACAGTTTAGAATTTTTAGGCTGGGTTAATTTTACCAGTGAGAGATAGATTATATAAAAAAAAAAAAAAAAAGAAAATCACATTGTCAAAATTATATATATTTATTTGCATTGTGCACAGAGAAATAATTATTTGATCCCTTTGGCAAACAAGACTTAATACTTGGTGGCAAAACCCTTGTTGGCAAGCACAGCAGTCAGACGTTTTTTTGTAGTTGATGATGAGATTTGCACACATGTTAGATGGAATTTTGGCCCACTCCTCTTTGCAGATCATCTGTAAATCATTAAGATTTTGAGGCTGTCGCTTGGCAACTGGGATCTTCAGCTCCCTCCATAAGTTTTCGATGGGATTAAGGTCTGGAGACTGGCTAGGCCACTCCATGACCTTAATGTGCTTCTTTTTGAGCCTCTCCTTTGTTGCCATGGCTGTATGTTTCGGGTCATTGTCGTGCTGGAAGACCCAGCCACGAGCCATTTTTAATGTCCTGGTGGAGGGAAGGAGGTTGTCACTCAGGATTTGACGGTACATGGCTCCATCCATTCTCCCATTGATGCGGTGAAGTAGTCCTGTGCCCTTAGCAGAGAAACACCCCCAAAACATAATGTTTCCACCTCCATGCTTGACGGTGGGGACGGTGTTCTTTGGGTCATAGGCAGCATTTCTCTTCCTCCAAACACGGCGAGTAAAGTTAATGCCAAAGAGCTAAATTTTAGTCTCATCTGACCACAGCACCTTCTCCCAATCACTCTCAGAATCATCCAGATGTTCATTTGCAAAGTTCAGACGGGCCTGTACATGTGCCTTCTTGAGCAGGGGGACCTTGCGGGCACTGAAGGATTTTAATCCATTACGGCGTAATGTGTTACCAATGGTTTTCTTGGTGACTGTGCTCCCAGCTGCCTTGAGATCATTAACAAGTTCCCCTCGTGTAGTTTTCGGCTGAGCTCTCACCTTCCTCAGGATCAAGGAGACCCCACGAGGTGAGATTTTGCATGGAGCCCCAGATCGATGTCGGTTGACAGTCATTAGGTATGTCTTCCATTTTCTTACTATTGCACCAACAGTTGTCTCCTTCTCACCCAGCGTCTTACTTATGGTTTTGTAGCCCATTCCAGCCTTGTGCAGGTCTATGATCTTGTCCCTGACATCCTTAGAAAGCTCTTTGGTCTTGCCCATGTTGTAGAGGTTAGAGTCAGACTGATTAATTGAGTCTGTGGACAGGAGTCTTTTATACAGGTGACCATTTAAGACAGCTGTCTTTAATGCAGGCACCAAGTTGATTTGGAGCGTGTAACTGGTCTGGAGGAGGCTGAACTCTTAATGGTTGGTAGGGGATCAAATACTTATTTCTCTGTGCACAATGCAAATAAATATATATCATTTTGACAATGTGATTTTCTTTTTTTTTCAATATATATAATCTATCTCTCACTGGTAAAATTAACCTAGCCTAAAAATTCTAGACTGTTCATGTCTTTGACAGTGGGCAAACTTACAAAATCAGCAAGGGATCAAATACTTATTTCCTTCACTCTATATATGTGGTTAATTTTTTTGTTTTGTGGGGGGCAGCAATAGAGAATCCCGCACAGGGCGCCATCCAACCTAAGGCCGGCCCTTTTTATATATATATATATATATATATATATATACATACATATATATATATACAGTATATATATATATATATATATATATATATATATATACATTATATGTATATAATGCAATTGAATGGGAACCTTCATTGTTTACTGTTGGAAGATGGTAATCTGTCCATGGTGATGTGAGAATTAAATAGGTGATAAACTGTGACAACTGTACTGTAAAAGGATCATAACACGACCAGGACAGATTTACATCTCCTGAAAGTAAAAAATAAAGATTTATGTTTGACAATTATAAACTAAGATATTGAAAACTGTGATGAATTTATACACAAATTATATTGGAATATTGTATACCTTAACATTATACAAAGAATAACCTGTATTTGCCTAAACTCTGTTGGCAGACACAACTTTTCCTTTAATAAAATAACATACTTTTGGTGAACCTGAACATGAATATTAATTATGGAAGCAGAAGAAATAACTGTCTGCCAAGCAATTGTATTTATATTTCTTCTTATAACAATGTCCCTTTTTTAAGGCGGGGGTTTATTTTTTTCTGCAGCTTTCTGGGCATTTTGAAAAAAAATTAAGAACACGCGAAGACTAGAGTATTAAGGGAAATGGAGAGAATTACATTAACTTTCTGAAATATATAAGTTACTATACTTTGATCAACAGTGACATCCTGTGGCTGATAAAATACAGTCTGATAAAAATCCATCAATGTATACCTATACATTATTGTGACCTGTAACACGGCTTTAGGGGCTTGTTCACATGTACTGTAGCATATTCAGTTATTACATCTGAACCAGCATTAATGGATAATAGTTTAGCTTTCTCTACAATTATATTTGTATTTAAAACAATCGAATAGGATTGTTCAGTATCATTGGTGTATCATTCATTACCTTTTTACATATAAAACATCTTTCCTTTAAAAAGTTGATTAATGAATATTTATGGGTTTGGATCTGGTGAAATAAGTGACACAGGAGTCTCTGTATATTCACTGTAAGGCCTCATGCACACAACCGTAGCCATGTGCACGGCCGTGATTTTTGGGTCGGCCGGCTGCGGAGTGTCACCCGCAAGCCGCCCGCAAATCGCGGGCCATGCACATGGCCGCATCCATTATTTCCTATAAGCCTGGACCGCAGAACACGGCGGTATCAAGACATATCCGTTCTTTCTGCGGTTCAGGCTCCTGGACCATCCACGGACCATGAAAACCACAGTCGTGTGCATGGGCCCATAGGAATGAATGGGGCCACAATTCTCCCGTGGATTTTCGGGGGAATTGCGGCCGCAAAAGCACATTCGAGTGCATGGGGCCTAAGGCTACACACTTCGCGGAATTTGATGCAGAAAATACGTAGATAAACACGTAATTTTGCAGGTAAAGTCCGCACTTGATATGTGTTTTGGTGCATTTTTAGGTGCAGATTTCACATTATGATGCGTGAACAGGTGCGAATTTTAAGCTGTTGATTTTGATGAGTCTTTTTTCTAATAAACTCGTAGATCTATTCTGAGACGGAAACACAAGATACACGGAAACACTTGAAATCTCATTTACTTTGCTGATTCCCTATTACGCTGTGCGTTTGCTAAAGGAAAATCTGTGCGGAAAATATGCACGTAATACGCATCGTGTGCATTTGGTCTAAGGGTGCTGTCGCAGGTGGAATAAGTTTTTGTAGCAAAAACATTTGCTGAGAAAATTTACAGTATGTATTCCTATGGGTGAAAAAAAATCTGCAAAACATTCATGATTTAAATTTACGTATGTAATCTTGCTGCTGTGGAAAAACTTTATGCAGCGTTTTATGTATGTATGGCTGATTTGGATGCAAAATGTAATCCTAGTTTTCAATGCTATGTGAAACTCCGCACTGAAATATGCAACACAAATATGCAGAAAATTTGTCACAAAATCTGCAAAATTTGCTGTAGAATTACTGTATTTGTATGCCATGTGTGACTGCACCCAAATAATGCTTTTACTAAATAAAATTTATTTATTGCTTTTATGGTTTTGCTGGTTGTGTAATGACGAAGACATAGAGGTTATGTAAGTGAGATGATATGATTTTTTTGACCTACAACATTACATTTCAAAATCTATCATAGCCAATCACTTAAAGGGAACCTTTCATCAGCGGTCTGTCACTTATGTGCTAATTTGAACCCTTTCGTGATAACTCACATTCAGAGCCAGGCAGAGATGAGTCCGGCATGTTTATGACCTGCCACTAGCTCCACCTACTCTCTGCTACTCTGCCCACTAGTGGCTGATTAACAAATGACTCCCAATGCACATTAATAGGAAGACATCTGTCAATCAGCAGAGAGTGGGCGGAACAAGCTTAGTTATCGAAGCTCGTGTTAGCTCATGTATACACCGGAGTCATCTCTGCCGGCGCTGCGTGGGTTCTGAATGTAAGTTCTCATAAAAGAGTTCATATAAGCACGTAAGTGGCAGACCACTAAAATCAACGTGTCTGTATTATGCTGCCCTCTGTGACCATAAAAATTACAGACCAATCCACTGAAAAGGTTGCATTGAAGCATAACTTTTAATAGATGTTTAATTGTTAACTTGTTCATACATTTCAAGGAGGAATGACAGATGAATGGTACAAGGCAGTTTCAAGAAAATATTCTCCATAAATGATGCTTTATGGGGAACACAAGTATATATACTAAAACAGACATGTTAGGGGAGCTGAAAGTCCTCTTCAATCACATTCGATCCTGAAGTCCTTTTTCATGTCAGTGTTTTTACATTTAGTATGTATTTAACCTTCCCAAGTGCATAAACTTACATTTATCTTTATTGAACTTAATCTGCCACTTCTCTGCCCAAGCCTCCAGATCCATTTGTAATATAATACTATCCTCTTCTGTATTCATTACTTTACACAGTTTAGTATCATTTGCCAAAAATGTATATACACTTTTATTATACGCTTAAACCCTTCAGCTCAGTGACGTACGATTCCGTCATGGTAACCACATCGTTCGTGCTCCATGACGGCATAGTACGTCACGGGAGGAATGCCCATTTCGGCCGTCCTCCTGACACAAACACGAGCTGTGACAGCTGCTGTCTCGTACAGCAGTTTCCGCAGCTCCTATAGGAGGGACCGATCGCTGTGTCCCCACTGATTAACCCCTTAAAAGCTGCATTCAATTGCGATTGCGGCTTCTTAGGGGTTAAACCACCATCGATGACCCTCTACATGATAGCGGGCAGCGATGGTTGCTATGGCAACCGGACGCCTAATAATGGCGTCCGGCTATGCCATCTACGGAAACCTAGTGGGTCCTGACAAGGTCAGGACCCACTATGCTTGTTGTCAGTGAGTAGCTGACAGCTCTAATACACTGCACTATGCATGTAGTGCAGTGTATTAGAATAGCGATCAGGGCCTCCTGCCCTCAAGTTCCCTAGTGGGACGAAGTAATAAAGTAAAAAAAGTTGTATAAAAATAAGAAAATAGAAGTTTTAAAAGTAATATAAGTAAAAATCCCCCTTTTTCCCTTATCAGTCCTTTATTATCAATAAAAATAAATAAATAAACAAATAAACTATACATAATTGGTATCGCCGCGTCCGTAACGGCCTGAACTACAAAATTATTTTGTTATTTATCCCTCACGGTGAATGTCATAAAATAAAATAATAATAAACCATACCAGAATCTCAATTGTTTGGTCACTTCTCCTCCCAAAAAATTTAATAAATAGAGATCAAAAAGTCACATGCACCTAAAAATGGTTCTGATCGAAACTACAGTTCGTTACGCAAAAAAACAAGCCCACACACGGCTTTTCTGATGAAAAATAAAAAAGTTATGGCTCTTAGAATAAGGCAACACAAAAAGCTAATGATTTTTTACAAAAAGTATTTTATTGTGAAAACGCCATAAGACATAAAAAAACGATTAACCTATAGTATTGCCGTAATCGTATCAACCCGCAAAATAAAGTGAATATGTCATTTATAGCGCACGGTGAACGCTGTAAAAAAAAAAAATAGAATAAAAATCAATAGTAGAATTACTGTTTTTTAGTCACCAGACCTCTTAGAAAATAGAATAAAAACTGATCAAAAAGTCGTATGCACCCCATGAAAACGACAATTCCTCAAGGGGTCTAGTTTCCAAAATAGGGTCACTTTTAGGGGGTCTCCACTGTTTTGGCACCACAAGACATCTTCAAACCAGACATGGTGCCTAATAAAAAGGAGGCCTCATAATCCTCTAGGAGCTCCTTTGCTTCGGAGGCCGGTGCTTCAGTCATGTAGCACACTAGGGCCACATGTGGGATATTTCTCAAAACTACAGAATCTGCCCAATAAGTATTAAGTTGCGTATCTCTGGTAATACCTTCTGTTTTACAGAAAAAAATTGAATAAAAAGGATTTTCGGACAAAAAAAAGAAATATGTAAATGTCACCTCTACTTTGCTTTCATTTCCCGTGAAATGGTTAATAAACTTTCTAAATGCTGTTGTGAATACTTTGAGGGGTATAGTTTCTAAAATGTGGTGTTTGATAGGGGTTTCTAATATATAGGCCCCTCAGAGCAACTTCAAAACTGAACTGGAACCTAAAAAAAAAAAAATGAGGCAATACTACACTTCTTACTTTATACTGATAATGAGCAGTGCCCACCCAGAGATGACCCCAGTTTTGACCGTTTGTATAAACAGAGACCCCTGTTAGACCATTTCAGTGCCCAGTTTTCCCAAGCATACACCCCCCAAAATTGTATTTCTATTGATAAGTCCTTGGTACATTTTAAAGGGAGGCTTCAATTCCGCCAGTACCTGCCGAGTAATAGAGCAAGGTATGGTGTGAAGATGTATAAGCTGTGCGAGAGTGCATCAGGGTATACTTACAAATTTAGGATATATGAAGGGAATGACACCAGTATTCAGCCCCCAGAATGCCCCGCTCTACTGGGAGTTAATGCAAAAATTGTGTAGGATTTGGTGCAGGGGGGCACCCAGTACTTCAGGAAGCGAGGCCACACACATCGTACCAGGGCAATACTTTCCAGGAGAAGTTCCCCAAACTGGCAAGAAGGAAAAAAGTCAAAAGAAGTGCAAAATCTGCTTTAAGAGGGGGATAAGGAAGGACACAATATATCAATGTGACACGTTTCCCGAAAAACCAGAGCTCTGTTTGAAAGAGTGTTTTAAAATTTATCATACATCCCTTGATTTTTAATCTACCCCAGTTTTACTTACCCTGATGCACTCCGCACAGCTTATCCCCCTCATCTTTCCTTTCTGAGCCCTGCTGTGTGCCCAGGCAGCTGTTAATAGCCACATTGAGGGTATTGCCATACCCGGGAGATCCCACGGTGTATATCTCTGGTCAATATGCTCACTACACCTCTAGATAAATGCCTTAAGGCACGTAGTTTTTAAAACGGGGTCACTTGTCGGGGGTTTCAACTGTACTGGTACCTCAGGGGCTTCTGCATTAACCAGGGCTCTGTATGAAAGAATGTTTTAAAATTTATCATACATCCCTTGATTTTTAATCTACCCCAGTTTTACTTACCCTGATTCACTCCACACAGCTTATCCCCCTCATCTTCCCTTCTGAGCCCTGCTGTGTGCCCAGGCAGCCGTTAACAGCCACAGTGAGGGTATTTGCCATACCTGGGAGAACACACATTACAGTTTATGGGGTGTATGTCTCTGGTCAATATGCTCACTACACCTCTAGATGAATGCCTTAAGGAGTGTAGTTTTTAAAACAGGGTCACTTCTTGGGGTTTTCAACTGTACTGGTACCTCAGGGGCTTCTGCATTCACGACTTAGCACCAGAAAATCCCCAGTGGGCCAAATGGTGGTCCTTTCCTTCTGAGCCCTCCCATGGGCCCAAACGGCAGTTTATTTCAACAAATGGGATATTGTCGCACTCAGGACAAATTGGGCAACAAAATGGAGTACTTTATTTCTTGTGACAATAAGAAATTTTGAGGCAAAACTACATCTTATTGGAAAAAAACAAAATTAAATCACAGCCCAATTCAAATAAATTATGTGAAAAAACTGTGGGGTCTAAATGGTCACAACACCCATAAATGAATATCTTGAGGGGTGTAGTTTCCAAAATGGGGTCACTTCTGGTGGGTTTCCATTGCTTTGATACCTCTGGGGCTCTGCAAATGCGACATGGCAACCGAAAACCAATCCAGCAAAATCTGCACTCCAAAGAACACATATTGCTC
This sequence comes from Rhinoderma darwinii, assembly GCF_050947455.1. Lineage (NCBI taxonomy): Eukaryota > Metazoa > Chordata > Amphibia > Anura > Rhinodermatidae > Rhinoderma > Rhinoderma darwinii. Next base: position 60,254,887 of record NC_134687.1, read on the forward strand.
CTTCCCTTCTGAGGCCTCCCATGGGCCCAAACGGCAGTTTATCACCACAAATCGGGCATTGCTGCACCCTGCCAAAATAAGAAATTTTTATCAAAAATGACATCTTATTGGAAAAAATTTCATTTTTTAAATTTCACAGCCCAATTCAAATACGTGTTGTGAAAATGGTAACAACAACCATAAATTAATCCCTTTAGGGGTGCAGTTTTCAAAATGGGGTCACTTTTGGGGGATTCCTACTGTTTTGGCACCTCAACACCTCTTCCAAGCTGGCATGCTGCATAAAATATATTCTAATATAAAAGAGGCCCCAAAATGCACTAGGTGCTTCTTAGCGTCTGGGGCTTGTGTTTTAGTCCACGAGCACACTAGAGCCACATGTGGGACATTTCTAAAAACTGAAGAATCTGGACAATACATATTTAGAGGTGTTTCTCTGGTAAAACCTTCTGTGTTACAGAAAAAAATTGAATACAATTGAAATTCAGCAAGAAAAATGAAATGTGCAAATTTCACCTCCACTTTGCTTTCATTCCTGTGAAATGCCTAAAGGGTTAAAAAACATTCTAAATGCTGTTTTGAATACTTTGCAGGGTCTAGTTTTTAAAATGGGGTGTTTTATGGGGGGTTTCTAATAGGCCCCTCAAAGTCACTTCAGAACTGAGCAGCTACCTTAAAAAAATCTAAAGGAGACATATGGGATATGTGAACTAGTAACTATTTTGGGGGGTATAACCATCTGTTTTACAAGCAGATGTATTTAAATTCAGAAAAATTCAATTTTTTTCTAAATTTTCTTTACATTTTGCAATTTTTCACAAATAAACACTGAATATATTGACCAAATTTTACCACTAACATAAAGCCCAATGTCTCACGAGAAAACATTCGCAGAATTGCTTTGATAGGTTTAATAAGTCTGAAGTTCTTACCACATAAAGTGAAATATGTCAGATTTGAAAAATGGGCTCTGAGCCTTAAGGCCAAAACAATGCTGCGTCCCTAAGGGGTTAATATACAATTCTTTCTGGGTCAGACAGGTGACATTGATGGAGAATTTACTTTACCCCTCTGCATTTTACTTGAATTTATCTCTGTAAATACTGTGGAATACCATTTAGTTATTTTACTTTATCGTTAGTTATAAAGTGCCAACATGATCCATCGTGCTGTACACATACAGGAATAACTCCACTGCTGTCCTCAGTGGATACAGTCTAAACTCACCTATCAGTATATGTTTGAGTGTGGGAGGAAATCTGCACAAGCAGCAGGAGAAAAATACAAACCTTGTACAGATGTATCCCATGGATGTATTTGAAGCTAAGACCCAAAGGCTACAGTGCTAACCACGCCACCGTAAATCTCTTGTTATCAAGTAGCACATTGTTGAGACTTTGAAGGTGATATGGGCACTCTCATTCTGGGCAAGAGATGGGTTTTCAGCTTTTCCTGGTGAGTCAGTTAAATTCCACAGAATTTCATAGTTGACAGTCCATTTACAAAATATAAGTTCCTTTACAATGTAGCCTTAGGCCTCATGCTGACAGTACAATCTCTACATTGTACGGAACCATAAGGCTGGGTTCACACGACCTATTTTCAGACGTAAACGAGGCGTATTATGCCTCGTTTTACGTCTGAATATAGGGCTACAATATGTCGGCAAACATCTGCCCATTCATTTGAATGGGTTTGCCGATGTACTGTGCAGACGACCTGTCATTTACGCGTCGTCGTTTGACAGCTGTCAAACGACGACGCGTAAAAATACAGCCTCGTCAAAAGAAGTGCAGGACACTTCTTTGGACGTTTTTGGAGCTGTTTTCTCATAGACTCCAATGAAAACAGCTCCAAAAACGGCGCGAAAAACGCGAGTTGCTCAAAAAACGTCTGAAAATCAGGGGCTGTTTTCCCTTGAAAACAGCTCTGTATTTTCAGACGTTTTTGGTCAATACGTGTGCACATACCCTAATACAGCCCCCTTAATTGGATGAATTTATACTGTACTTCTGTATGCCTGACTGGCTGTTCTGCCCAGAAAAATGAATTTGCTGTCGTGACTTTATCAGGGTTAAGCATGGGCTATGTAAAGTAAAATTATTGTTGTATAAGAGGATCTTAAAGTGAGGGATTTCTTTATAATCACGGTGTTGAATGCTCTGGGTAAAGTCCCGACATTCTTAAGGAGTCTTTAAAGTTTAGTAATTAGGGTTTAAATGGCCACATAACTTTACAGTACACCGTATAGGAATGATCCAGAAATTGTATGTCAGCTGATTTGACAAGATTGCACTATTTTATGCTAGATGCAGTAATTGTAAGAAAGTGTGAGAAGAAAAAATGTCTCCTTCAAGGAGAAACGTGAAAAGGATCCAGCTCCTGCAGAGTTGATCAAAGAACCTTATGATCCATGGATAATGAAAGAAGGAAGACTTCATTACTGTCAGAATCAAGGATCAGTGACGGTGTCAGTAATTTCATATCACTTACAGGTGTAATTTAATAAGTTTCCTCACTCTGTTTCGTACATTTATTTTAGTAAAAGACAAAATAATTCAGAAAGGCACGTCAAATACAGATGACATAGTTCTACTTCAGGAAATTCAGCATTTTTTTGGACTAAAGTATATTAGTTGTCATTGTGGCAGTTTTAAAGAATGATGAATATGAGATGAACAACTTGCAAATTGGGTCAATCCATGATCAGGGCTGGACTTCTCATAAGGCATAAAAGGCACATGTTTATGGTTGGCCCTTATTTAGATGTATTGCCTACATTGGCTGTGGCTACTCATGGAAAAGACAGAGAAAGCACACAATGACTGTGAAAGAAAGACAGCCTCCTGCCTCTATGTCTGCTGGAAAAGACCTATAGAGAAAGCTTGTCATCTGAGGCTTGTGACCACCATGAATAATAATAATTAGAGCTAAGCGAATTAATTCGGCAGAAATCAAATACGGTTAGAAGTTCCCAAAAGTTTTGAATTCGCTGAAATTCCAAACTTTGGGGTTAATGGCGCGAAACTTGTCAAAATAGCGGCTTTTGCGGCTTTTCTCAATTTTAGAAAAAATAAAGGTCAAAAGAGAAGATTTTTTTTAAAAAAAAGATACTCACCACCTCCTTTGGCCTCCCAAAGCGACGTGCCCCTGCTGGCCTCCTGAGATGATGTCATATTGTCCCATGTGATCGCAGCAGCTAATCACAGGCTGCAGCGGTCACAAGGAACAAAAATACATTCTATCAGGAAGTCGGCAGGTGAGATGACATAATTTTGTCCCATGTGACAGCTGCAGTCAATCACAGGCTGCAGAGGTCACATGGGACAAAACTACTTCATCTCATTTCTGCCAGCCTCCTGATAGGACATAGTTTTGTTCCATTATAAATTAATTCTTCACTTTAAGAGCCCCTTATACTACAATAATTTCACTTCTCTCTATTAATGGGGTTGGACAAAGCCTTTAAGCTCTCTGACGGTGTCTGTTCTGATAGAACTGTGGCTGGCAGAGGGGTCTACATGCAATGTTATTGGTATTGTTCTAGGGGCACTCTGGCTGGATCAGTACTGGGGGTACTGGGCTATCACTGTACTGGGGGTTGTTTCCTGAGAGCAATATAGCTGGGTTTGAAATAGAGATATTGTGAAAGGCTCTGTACAGGAGGCACTGTGGTTGTATCTGTTCTTGGGTTTGTTTAGGTTGGCTTTGCTCTGTTAGCTGGCACTTTCTGTAGATGGTAGACCCTCTATCTTATGTTTCATCTACCCTTATCATCTACTTTATGTCACTTTCATCTAATGGTTCAGTAATCTCAAGTAAAAATGTTACACTGGTACTATTTCTATCAGATTGCATTTTTCAGTCCGTTCTAGCAGCAGTTAATAATAGTTTATGTTCTCTGCTCCTTGTGATAGGGCAGATTATGCTGCTGGGTGAGGGGTTATAGTAATAGTGAGTGGTGTCATTGAAAAAAGACATTCCAACCATATGATTTTCATATTGTTTTCTCTATTTTCTGCAACTTTTCTGCTTGTCACTCTCCCCTGCCCTTTCTAAACGAGAAGACATCTAAAATCCAGGGCTGGCCTTATGGCAATTCGACTTGTGGGGTTACACAGGGCGCATCAGCCGGCGCTGCTGGAGGGACACCTAAGATTACCTGACACCTGAAGCTTGTGACCACCGTGAATCTTAATAATTGTATAGAACCATTATTTAGACATTGTACCGCATTTATTAAATCACTTTTTGTATGGAGCTGTTATTTCCTTTTCTTAGGCACTGTACAGTAAGGTGATTGTGGCACTGTATAGCATTGTTATTTAGTCAAATGTATGGAAGTGTTATTTGGCCAATGCATGGCACACTACAATATAGCGCTTTTAATTAGGCACTATTTAATTAAACACTACATGATAACAAACCATATGGAGGGGTGCCAACAAAAGATACTACACAAGGCATCATCCATCATATGGCTTGCCCTCCCCAAGTCAATGTTGTAATATCCCAATATCTTTATTCATTGTGATTATTATGATGATCATCACTACCATTATCAATGTATAATCTTTGTATGGTGTTGTCAGATGTTCCATGTTGCTGGCTAAGTTTATGTAAAGGTTAGAAAGTTCAACCTGTCTACCAAGAGAATACAAAGGATCCTACATTCAAACACTAGAAGCTGAACTTTTTATCAACAAGAAAAATGCTGCTTTATAACAGCAAATAATGGTTATATGAGATAATAAGCATTCAGCACCCAAAAATAGATTTATAAATGTATGTTTATCTTACAGCATTATGTTGGAATATTGTTTATACAACTATTCTACCATCCTATCTTCAGTTATAGTATAAAAGAAAACTTAACAGGGCACGATAATTATAATTAACATTATAATATTAAAATAGATTTTAGCATAAGGTAGTTTGAAGCTATAGCTCTATAAATTTGAAGTTTCAGTGACCTTTCGGAAATGTATGAAAGCCTAACGCAGCCTGAAGCTTACATGCAATATTAATATGCTTGTGTTTTATTTTTGTAATATCATTTTGATTAAATATTAATTTCATAGGAACCGAAAGGTGCCATGTAGCATAAATGATTGCTTTAAAGGAGGAAAAAACACATCAACAGTGTCTAAAGAAAGCAGGGCTGAGTGCCAGAAAGAATTTAATAAAATGCAGTGGTCAGAAAAATTTGGGCTTTAATAATTGATGCATTGTTTGGTGAAGTTACTGGTAGTGCCAAAAGTGCACGGAATTCATTCATTCACTTTTGTATAAATTGTCATAGTAGCTTCAGTATGAAAGGAGGAACGTAATTGACAATCCCACAGCTTGCCTTTTAAATTTGTTAACCTACTGTATTTTAATTATTTTTCAACAAGTTGTACCTTAAAGTTTTACCCTCACTCTGCATCTTTGTTACAATCTTCATTAACCATATTCTTAGTTATCTATTCAGTATATCAATGATAAACCCAGGAAAAAAAAAACATAATCATACACCACAAAAGGTTTCTCAATATCATATAGTAGTAAATAAAGTGTAGGCCAATACATTAGTAACTAGGCTGCACTTAAGACACATAGCAAAACTTATAGCTAGAACCAACCACTGTCAGGATTTGATCTCAAAGACTCGTATGTTTTAACCCTTCCCATCGTAAACAACTTTCAGATTTAAATTTTCGTTTTTTCCTTCCCACATTCCAAAAGCCATAACTTTTTTTTTCATTTTTGCGTCGATATAGATCTATGAGGGCTTGAGTTTTGCGGGACGAGTTGTAGTTTTTCGTAGCACCATGTATTGTGCCTTATAATGTACTAGGAAAGAGACAAAAAATTATTTTGGGGGTAGAAAATGAACAAAACAGTGATTCCTCCATTGTTATTTGCACTTCAATTTTACGGAATTCACTGTGCAATTAAAACAACATGTTAACTTTATTCTGCGGGTCAATATGATTATGGCGATTCCAAATATATAGAGAGTAGGGACCCACTTTAAAGAGGTCGCCATGAAGTGGCAAGTGGGCTTGCATAGAATTTGATCAAAATGTTAACAAAGAACCTCATGTTCATGTTTAAAAATGTTGTCTAGCCGCAATTGATCATAGTATATAGTGGATGTGCGGTCCATGTCTAGTCTCCCTTATTGATACTAAATAATGATATATTGTAATAGTTCAGACTTTTACGGATGTGGCGTTACCAATTATGTGTATTTATTTATTTGTTTACAATGCTCTAGGGGGAAAATGGGAAAGAGTTGTTTTTTTTTAAACTTTTAACTTCAACCAGCGATCGTTGGATCATTTGCACTATATACTGCAATACTCTGTGAGCCCGTTCCATACTGCCCCTACCCGGCTGTGATGTAGCCATACGTCAAATGTCAGGAAGGGGTTAAGCAGTGACTCTTCTCAGTGAGCCATCTGAAACTTTGGACAGCACCACTTCTGAATCTGTTGTCTGCTATGACACTATGGAACTTCAAGATCTCATCAAGCCTGATCATCAAGAAGTTCTTAATTTTTAACTGATTGCTTCTCCTAAAATTCCAGTTATTTGGGAATTCCTTAGCTTTCTTCCCAAATTCAATTGTGAAAGACATTGTATATATATTTCCTATAAATATTTTCAGTTACATTGTCTGCACAAGTCTACTTCTTCACTACCCGAGAGCACATCAATTTCTGAACTTTCTGTTTGACTCATTACATCACAATATGACTAATTTCAGAATGTCTGTGATATAAAAAGTGTAGATAAGCTACAGTACCTCCACATCATTTATGTGATTGCCCAATAGAATTGTTACCCAGAGCTTAAATAATCTTTGGTCGTATCTACTCTCTTTCTGGACCAGAACTAAAAGCCTTAAGGGAATATTTGGAAGGCTTTATCCGACCATCTACATCTCCTACTGGAGCACCTTTGTTCTTTGTTGAGAAGAAAGATTCTACCTTACATCCCCACAATGACGTTAGGGAGCTTATTAACGTCACAGTTAAAAAACAATATACTCTCCCTTTAATTCCAGAATTACGGAGGCTGCGTAAGGTTGCGTACAGCTAAAATATTTACTAAGCTTGATGCAAGAGAAGCATATAGCCTTCTTCAAATCTGTCTTAGGTTGAATGAAAGACTGCCTTCAGGACACGGTATGGACGCTATCAGTATCTTGTAATGTATTTTGGACTTTGTAATGCCTAAGCCACTTTCCAATATTTTATCAGTTATTGTTTTGAGGACTTGCTGGTTCAAATTGTAATAGCCTACCTGGATGGTTTCTTAATTATTTCAGACAGTCTTGAGGAGCATCACAAACATGTCTGCACCATAATACAATAAAACAAGGGGCCATAGGGCGTTCCAATAGGAGGACAGGTGTATGGCAAGATAATGGTGGGTGTATTTACGTAACTCACCTTATTGAGTTTTGCATGAACAGGGACAACTCTGCTGTTAGCATAGGATGGCTCCTGCTTTTCTGGTGGTGTTCTGGTGAAGTGGGTGGTTCAATGAGGAAGATGTAAAGAATACATAAAAAATTAAGAGTGATCATTTTTTACATATTTCTGCATTGCTCTGTACTAAAAGAACTACAGACTACAATTGAAATGATTGGGTACATTATATCTCCAGAAGATCTAAGTGTAGTCCCTAGTAAAATCAAGGCTGTTGTTAATTGGACAACCCCAAAAAATGAAAAAGAAGTTCAAAGATTTATTGATTTTCCCAACTTCTATAGAAAGTTAATATAAGACTTCTTAAATATCATAGTGCCAATCACTTACAAAAAAATTATTTTCACTTTACCTAGACACGTAAGGCTCAGAATGCGTTCATTAAATTAAAGGTTTTTTTACATCAGCGCCCATATTAATTTACTGAAATCCAGAGTTATCTTTTCCGCCCTGCTCCAGAGCTCATCCTCCCTCTCCTGCTTCTGCACTGTAATGTTCTATAGTGCCCACGCGCCGGCTCTTTTTGATTCTTAAAGGGCCAGTGAGAGTGCTGAACTATGTTTCCCAACCAATCCTTGCTCAACTATCCCTATATCTTCCTGCAATACCATTCCTCCCTGCCTGAGCAATAAAAGTTCGGGCAATAAAAGTCGGGCACTGGGGCGGCTGCAGGCTGGTATTATGAGGCTGAGAAGGGCCAAAAACAGTGGACCTTCCCACCCTTGTAATGTTAGGCTGCTGCTGCTGTGTTGTATCTGGCTGGTTATGAAAATGGGGGGACCCCACGTTGTTTTTTTTAAATTAACAAATTTAACAATAGACGTGGGGTCCCCCACAATAACCAGCCAGGCACAACACAGCAGCAGCCTGGCATTACATGGGTGGGAAGGGCCACTGGTTTTGTCCATTCCCAGGCTAATAACACCAGCGTCCCAGTGCCCGACCATCACAGCAGATGGTCGGGTACTGGATCATACCTGGCGCTTCCCGGCACCCCTGGTGGTGGTGGGTACTGGGGTAATAATGGGTGGTTAGTGCTAGCCTCTGCACCGGCTAACACTAAGCCCCGCCTTTATAATGTACGTCAATCAGCCAACTGACATTATCTAGGCACTAATAAAGGCACTAATAAAGTTTTTAAAAAAAAACACAAATACAATTTTTTTTATTGAAATAAGAAATCCCCCACAAAACCCTCGTTAACCATTTTATAAAATTTTTTGAGAAAACGTAGATCTATGCAGTAGTCCAACGAATCAAATATGTAGTCCAATTGGTACAGCAAAATCTGCATCAAAATAAAATAAAGTTTTCAATGTGAACAATACCAATAGTTATACTCACCTACACATATATACACGCACACACAAAAACACACACACATATACACAAACACACACACACATATATATATATATATATATATATATATATATACACACACACACACACACACACAAACACATATACACACACACACATATACACAAACAAACATTGTATATATATATATATATATATATATACAGTGAAGGAAATAAGTATTTGATCCCTTGCTGATTTTGTAAGTTTGCCCACTGTCAAAGACGTGAACAGTCTAGAATTTTTAGGCTAGGTTAATTTTACCAGTGAGAGATAGATTATATAAAAAAAAAAATAATAAATCACATTGTCAAAATGATATATATTTATTTGCATTGTGCACAGAGAAATAAGTATTTGATCCCTTTGGCAAACAAGACTTAATACTTGGTGGCAAAACCCTTGTTGGCAAGCACAGCAGTCAGACGTTTTTTGTAGTTGATGAGGAGGTTTGCACACATGTTAGATGGAATTTTGGCCCACTCCTCTTTGCAGATCATCTGTAAATCATTAAGATTTCGAGGCTGTCGCTTGGCAACTCGGATCTTCAGCTCCCTCCATAAGTTTTCGATGGGATTAAGGTCTGGAGACTGGCTAGGCCACTCCATGACCTTAATGTGCTTATTTTTGAGCCACTCCTTTGTTGCCTTGGCTGTATGTTTCGGGTCATTGTCGTGCTGGAAGACCCAGCCACGAGCCATTTTTAATGTCCTGGTGGAGGGAAGGAGGTTGTCACTCAGGATTTGACGGGACATGGCTCAATCCATTCTCCCATTGATGCGGTGAAGTAGTCCTGTGCCCTTAGCAGAGAAACACCCCCAAAACATAATGTTTCCACCTCCATGCTTGACAGTGGGGACGGTGTTCTTTGTGTCATAGGCAGCATTTCTCTTCCTCCAAACACGGCGAGTTGAGTTAATGCCAAAGAGCTAAATTTTAGTCTCATCTGACCACAGCACCTTCTCCCAATCACTCTCAGAATCATCCAGATGTTCATTTGCAAACTTCAGACGGGCCTGTACATGTGCCTTCTTGAGCAGGGGGACCTTGCGGGCACTGCAGGATTTTAATCCATTACGGCGTAATGTGTTACCAATGGTTTTCTTGGTGACTGTGGTCCCAGCGGCCTTGAGATCATTAACAAGTTTCCCCCGTGTAGTTTTCGGGTGAGCTCTCACCTTCCTCAGGATCAAGGATACCCCACAAGGTGAGATTTTGCATGGAGCCCCAGATCGATGTCGATTGACAGTCATTTTGTATGTCTTCCATTTTCTTACTATTGCACCAACAGTTGTCTCCTTCTCACCCAGCGTCTTACTTATGGTTTTGTAGCCCATTCCAGCCTTGTGCAGGTCTATGATCTTGTCCCTGACATCCTTAGAAAGCTCTTTGGTCTTGCACATGTTGTAGAGGTTAGAGTCAGACTGATTAATTGAGTCTGTGGACAGGAGTCTTTTATACAGGTGACAATTTAAGACAGCTGTCTTTAATTCAGGCACCAAGTTGATTTCGAGCGTGTAACTGGTCTGGAGGAGGCTGAACTCTTAATGGTTGGTAGGGGATCAAATACTTATTTCTCTGTGCACAATGCAAATAAATATATATAATTTTGACTATGTGATTTTCTTTTTTTTTTTTTATATAATCTATCTCTCACTGGTAAAATTAACCTAGCCTAAAAATTCTAGACTGTTCATGTCTGACAGTGGGCAAACTTACAAAATCAGCAAGGGATCAAATAATTATTTCCTTCACTCTATATACACACACACACACATATATATATATATATATATATATATATATATATATACACACACACATACACACAAACACACATACACAAACACACACATACACACGCACATACACACACGTATACACACACACACAAATATATACCCACACACACACAAACACACACATATACACACAAATACACATAGACACACACATATACACACAAACTAACACACACACACACACACACACACACACACACACACACACACACATATACACAGAAACACAGATACACAAACACATATACACACAAACACACACACACATATACACACAAACACTTCACAAACCTTCAGCGGACCGCAGACTTCTCCTCACGACTGGTGCCTTGCCCTGCATCTACTGCGCATGCACGTTCAAGAGAAAAATTACATCCTCTTCTAAGGACGAAGAGGATATCATTGCACATGCATGGCCACCGCTAAAGGTAAATAGCGGTGGCCGGATCCCTAGACAACGAGCTACAAACAAAGAGGGACTGACAGCAACTTCAAGCAAGAATATCACGAAATCGACCTCGCTGGGCTACACACAGGTAATTAGAGAAATTATTAAATTTAGAAGGGTGAGCTTAATAGCTAGATTTATTAAGATGGGAATAACCCTTGAAAACATTATTATGTGCTAGAGCCCTCATTTTTTGAATTTCTAGAATCGTGCCAATAGAGAGGGAGTGGGCCAGTGATATAGATCAGGGTATTCTAATGAAGTGTATGAGATGTAAAAAAATAAAATAAAAAAAAGATGCAGGCATTTGAGAAAGGCTGGGCATTATGGCCTGGACAGAAGGAACTAATAAAGAATATATGAGGGGGTTGGGTAGAAAGATGTAGGGGACCATTTTTTTTTATTTTTCGGAGGCTTATGATGTGCGTAATTGGTAAATGTAGATGCTAAATAATAAGAGAAAATCGAAGAGAGGAAATCTCTCTTTTTTTCTAGCTAGAAAAGTGTGCTGGGGAAGGGGTGGTGGGGCATTAGATAAAAGCATGATATTGTATTTTTATATAACATTGTTATCAATTTTTGTAAAATAAAAATATTTAAAAAAAAGATGATGTGGGAATTATTTAGATTACATGAAACTACAGATAATCTGGTCTCTGATCAAGGGGTAAAGTTGACTTCCAAATTTTGGAAAAGCTTTTGCACTGCTCTTGGGATAAGAGTAATTTTGTCTTCTGCCTTTCATCTCCAATCAAATAGACAAACAGAGAGAACTTATCAAACTCTTGAACAGTACCTATGATGTTTCAGTAATTATCTTCAGGGTGACTGGTTGGATTGTTTACCCACAGCTGAGTTTGAAAATAATAACCCAAAACATAGTTCAACATCACACAGTCCTTTCTATGTGAATATAACCCATTTCAGAAAAATACTTTTGCGGCCCACAATTTCCATCCTCGACTACCAATGAATGCGCAAGGTGAAGAAAAATATATTGTTGAAAAGATATTTGACTCTAGAATCTACTGGAATAAACTGCATGATTCAGTGAAAAGGATGTGGCTCTGAAGAGAATTATTGGGAACCAGAAGACAATGTTCATGCTCCTGAGATGACGTTTATTTGTCCCATGCATGGGACAAAATGTCATTTTAGGAGACCACCAGGGATGTGTCGCTACAGGAGACTAGGGGAGGTGAGTATAGAATTTTTTTATTTTAGGGGTGGGACTGCAGGAGCATCTATTGCCCTGTTTGACTCTCTGATGTGTTCTAGGACTGTATTTAAAGAGGCTGTGTCACCACATTATAAGTGCCCTATCTCCTACATAAGGAGACCGGCGCTGTAAAGTAGGTGACAGTAATGCTTTTTATTTAGAAAAACAATCAATTTTTACCACTTTATGAGCGATTTTTAGCTTTATGCTAATTAGTTCCTTAATGCCTAACTGGGCGTGTTTTTACTTTAGACCAAGTGGGCGTTGTACCAATCAGCGTCATACACTTCTCTCCATTCATTTAGACAGCACTAGCGATATAGCTATATCGCTATGTGCAGCCTCATACACAAACACTAACATTACTTCAGTGTCCTGACAATGAATATACATTACCTCCAGCCAGGATGTGATGTGTATTCAGAATCCTGTCACTTCTGTAGCGTCTCTGTGAGATTTACAGCAAGGCAAGCATAATCTCGCAAGATTACGATGTAACCTATCATTTCAAACAAGATTACGTTTGCCTTGCTGTAATCTCACAGAAAAGATTCAGAAGTGTCAGGATTCTGAATACACATCCCGTCCTGGCTGGAGGTAATGTACTGTATATTCATTGTCAGGACACTGCAGTAATGTTAGTGTTTGTGTATGTGGCTGCACATAGCGATATAGCAATATCACTGTGTGCAGAGTAAATGAATGGAGAGAAGTGTATGACGCTGATTGGTCAGCGTCATACACTCCTCTGTACAACGCCCACTTGGTCTAAAGTAAAAACACGCCCAATTGGGCATTAAGAAACTAATTAGCATAAAGCTAAAAATCGCTCATAAAGTGGTAAAAATAGATCGTTTTACTAAATAAAAAGCATTACTGTCACCTACATTGTAGCGCCAATCTCCTTATGTAGGAGATAGGGCACTTATAATGTGGTGACAGAGCCTTTTTAAATTGGATACAATCCCAGAAAACATGCAAGAGTCAGACAGGGCAATCGGGGCGATTTACGGTGAATTTATTCTGCCCGAAATGGACAGTCGATTGGATACAAATTTCTGGAAATTCGCTCGCCTCTAATTATCACCCGCTTGCTGGATTGTTTCAGCCACTGCACTATGAATCTGCTACAGGCCTTTACACAATACTGGTCTCTTGACCATAGTTAATAGGTGCATGGTTAAAGCAATATTGTTATAACGTCATTCAATGATTAATTAAACAATGTAGTTATGTCAAAATTGTCTCAATAGTATAATATTGTCATATTTATGGCTTATACCGTTTGGTCTTAGAGGGATTGAATACGTTCGGGGCTATTTATTATACAGATGACCTATGCACAGGATAGGTCATTAGTATATGATTAGTGGGGGTCCGACACCCAGACCTCAGACCGATCAGCTGTTCCAGATGCCTCAGTGCACCAGAAGCTATGCAAGGTCGGTGATGGACGCAGAAGGTTCCAAGCATTGTATAGCTGCCGTGCTGGGTTACTACAGCTTTTCTCCAATTCACTTGAAGGCTGGAGGCAGCCGGAAAAACTGATCAGTGCAGGATCCGGGTATCGGACACCCACCGATCATATACTGAGGACCTATCCTGTGGATAGGTCATCAGTCTATAAAACAGCCCTGGACAAACTCTTATAAAAAAATCCAATAGACTTGCAGGAAAATTAACCAGTTCAATACAAATTTTTAGTAAAGATGGATCTCCTTTACGTATATCAGAGACATGCATAAAAACAGCAAATAGGTTCCTAGTTTTAATATTTCAAATATCAGGCATACAGTATGCTTCCTTATAGGTTACACATTGAGCAAACAACATACTACAGTATACATGTATTAAAGGTGAATAAAAACATCACAAAGGTGGTGTTACAATTGATGTATTGTTATATGGTGAAGTTATTACAATAGAAGAAAATGTTTGGGAAACATGTATTACACTGTAGCAAGTGCAACTAGTATGGCCACATTTGTATGTACTTTTTATAATTTAGTTATGTTAGGGGACAATAACTGTCCTAGTGTTGTTGTTTTTTTGGATACATATGTACTGTTAACCAATTTTTAGTATATCAGAAAATGCAGGTTCCAGATACCATATAGGTATACATTTGTGTATTATGCAGAGTATCTGTTTGCATTCAAGACTAACTAGAGTAGAAATTAGTTCAGTGCATGTTTTCTTATCAACAATATTTTTAGCCTTGTCTAGGGTCCATTGTGGATAGCCCCTTTGTTTTAAGCTTTCGTAGGTGTTGAGAAATCCTCCAATGTAGAACAATTCCTTTTTTTCTAATAATAACCACTACTGGAATACTTTTCAATGTGCATGTGGGGTGCCAAAAGGCGGCATGTAATAGTAAGTGGACAGAAAATGTGTAAATTACTGTAGATGTTACACATCCTTATATACTGTTATCCCACATGATGTAGCTTTACAATGGTTTATCTTCACATATAGTACTTATACTGTTACATTGGGGGAATTCTTGTAGACTGCTAGATCTTTGTTCATAGAGAATTTATTTTTATTGCAGAATACTATGTACAGACTACTGGTGCCTCGATGGAGGCTAAATTCTCCCCATCATTGCCTAATATTTAAGTGGAGAAAACATATCTGTATGTTCATCAAAATCCATTTTTGGCGGCTGCTGTGTGGTATGAACATTACATCTATGACCTCATTATCATAAAGGGTGCCCATGTAACGTCCATACCACACCTGCCAACTATATCAATTCAAACCTTTTCTGCTTGCGGTTTACTTTGAATATTGACAAATATGAATTTTTTTAGGAGGGATTTGACACTCAGGGGTAATGTGGAAGAGAAAAAAATCCAATCTATAACATGTGAAGAAGTGCCCCCTCAACAGGTGGTGGTGTAAGGGCCAATGGAGCTATGTCATGGCAAAGATGGCATGAAGCAGGAAATGTGTTGCAAACTCATCATGTTTTATTGAACTCAAAGCTTGAACATGAGCAAATGTAATACAATACACATAGGAGTGAATGAATGCCATGACTAAGAGCACTTGACGTGCTTGAAACGCGTAGGCTCACTATACCTACCGACTACTGCCTTAATGCCAAGTCTGCCTGTTACCGAATTTTAAACAAGCTTTTTTGATACAAATAAAATTGGGAATACGTTCCTTTTTAACCACATTACTGCAGCGCTGGATCCAATCCTTTCTATTCTGTTATACAATACAATGATTACAAAATCATAGAGTTATACACCAAACAATGTAAAAGTACATATAACAATCTTCAGGACAACAAATATACGAACTCCTAAAAACATACCAGTGCTGCTATTAGATAACTCACATAACTTATTAATTTTCCAGTATCCTGGTAAGAGAAGAGTGAACAGCTTTTTCGAAGCCAAGGGTAAAGGGAGAAAAAATCCAGAGATTCAAAATTTTGTCGAATTTGAAAGGGCATTTCCTGTTCCGAAAAACCACTCTCTCGTATGGAATGGTTTTGTTTACCAAGGACCTCCACTGTGCTATTGATGTGGGTCTGTCAGCCATCCAGCGCAAGACAATAGTCTTTCTTGCTAGAAATAATGTTTCTCTAAGAAATATTCACATGTGGTGGGACCAATGCTCCGCTTGCAGCAGTTCTATTAGACATACTGCTGGCGTAGCCAGCATTGGCTGTGAAATGTTTTTGGTAAAAAAGGATGTAGCCGCCTCCCAAAAGGAACTAATAAAGGAGCTTTCCCAAATAAAATGTAAAAAATGTGCATTTGTTATGTGGCATCTATGGTATTCCGAATGGGACAAGCAGTCCATCCTGTGTAATTTGGTACTGGGGAGATTGCTTTGGTGAGTTATGTATAATTGGGTTTGTTTGTTATTTACAGAAGGAGAAACATATAAATGTGATTCCAATGCTTCTTTCCAGTCTTCTGTAGACATAGATGGAATGGCTACTCTCCAAGCTGCTTCAGCAGATAATATTTGGGAGTCCATCTTAGCATTTATGAGATAGGTGTACAGTGTGGATATAATACCTTTAGGCCCTTGGTTTTTAAGGATTACGATCAATGGAAATTTAGATATAATTCGACTGTCCCTTTGAAATTGTGATGCGAGTGCATGCCATAGTTGTAAATACCTGAAAAATTAGCTTGATCTAAATTGTAACATTCTTTCAATTGTGTAAATGACATGAGTATATTATCCTTCCCTCGAAACCAATTTGGGTTGTTCTAAAATAAGCCAGAGGGTCATCAACCCCAGCACCCGTCCCAATATATATTCTGAATGAGGCTGTTGTATCAAGGGCAACCATGATTTAAGTAACGTAGCTGATCTCCTAGAGAGTGGAGGTAGAAGTTGGGCGATGCCGAAAACTACAACTCACCCCATAAAATTTGAGCCCTCACACCGCTAAATTGATGGAAAAATAAAAAAGTTATGGCTCTCAGACTATGGCGACACAAAACATTTCTTTTTAGCAAATAGTTTTATTTTTTTAAAAGTGGTAAAACATAAAACAAAACATATAAATTTGGTATCGCTGTAATCATATAAACCTGTAAAATAAGGTGAATATGTAGTTTTTATCACCTGATGGACGCTGTAAAAACAAAACCCCCCAAAAAATGGCGTAATCGCTGTTTTTTGCCCATTTTCCCCACAAATATTTTTCTTTCCGCTTCCCAGTACATTATGCGGTACAATAAATGGTGCCATAAAAAACTACAATGTGTCTTGCAAAAAAAAAGCTAAGACGACGTGGAGGAAAAAACTAAACTGAAAAAAGGAATGTCATTTATTGAAAAAAAAGTTCTATACAATCCCTTAAGTAAAATAATATATTTTTTTTAAATTCATTCTACCCGCTACTCATCTTTACTATGCTGATGTTCTCAGAACACTAGGTCACAGAAGGCATAACAAGGAACACTTCTCAAAATAATAGGCACAGTTCTTAGAAATGGCTCAGCCAGGTAGATGATTGCTGGCTGGCTTTGTGGTGGACAGGACCAAGGGCATCTCTCTCTGATGCAGGGATTTTCTCTGGCAATTCTAACCCTCGTAGGCTGTAACTGGCTGCACTGCACTTGCTTGCTGTTACACATGGAAGGTCTTCTGTCTGCACCCTCCACTGCTCACATGACTCTTGCTCACAATCACAGGGAGGCTCCTGCCCATCACCTGATATTCGCTTCAGGACCATAGGCACATGCCTAACGACAGAGCCATCGGTTCTCGGGCACCTCATTAGACAGTTCTGCAGCAGTTCTCTCTCTCTCTCTCTCTGAATGGAGCCCAGCTTCTCCACAATATTCCACCCTAACACTGAACACAGTTTGGCAGGAACACCGCCATTGAATAGAATTGGTGGCACACCCAGCGCCGGATCCTGAAGATGGTTGTAGGAGTGGAAAAGGAGATACCCATCATAGCATTAGTCTGTCCAGAGGCTGATGCAGCCAGAGAGCAGTACCTATTTTAGTGGGGACAAATGCCAATTTTTCCATACACCAGCTCAGTGGTGCTGAAAAGTTCTGGGCGATTAGTTATTCACAGACCCTCACCATTTGCTCAGTCTGTCTCGCAAGTTATGTGAAAAAAGAACAGGATCTATATGCTCAATGTATTGACCCATGTTTTTCACCTGATGGAGGATGAAAAAGAGTTTGAAGTAAAAAGTATGATGAAACATTCTGTAGTCTTTAGGTAGTTGGGTGACTGGCACAGGGAGTAGGGCATCACATTCGATTAACTGATGAGAGATCCAGAAGTCTATCTGCATCGGATATTGAAGATGTCCGGCGGCACCTACAATGCCTACTGGATACTGGCATTATCATAGAGCCCAACAGGCCATATGCTTCTTCTAATTTGGTTGCTTGAAAGAAAAATAGGGATATCAGGATGTGTGTGGATAATTGCACTCTGAACAGGCACAGGACCCCTGACCAATACACTGTGTCCAGGATTCATAAATCTTAAGATTTCCTACAGGACAGTCAATTGGTATTCTGCCCAAGAGCTACAGAGTGGTTTCTACCAGATACCTATCTTAGGAGGATCAAGAAAATGCCACTTTAATTTGCACCATCGAGTTCTTCCAGTTCAAGTGGATGCCCCAGGGAGTGACCATTGCCCTAGCTATATGGTGGATCTTTACAGACGCAATCAAAGTGGAAGCAGTAGTAAAATGGAAAAAAGTCCACCAAGGCGTTTTTGTGCCATATCTCCTCACGTCCCCTGCCTTTATCATGTTCACAGGTATGTTGTTCTCATTACTATTTGGATGCTACATGCTCTACCTTTTCTGTATATGCGCTGGAATCCTTGCAGCGTATGTGTGCTATGCATGTGTTGCATTAGGTAGCTTTCATTGTACACATATAGCTATTTTTCATATTTTTGCCTTTCAGGCTTTTGCTACACTATTTCATATTTATGGCATTTTAGGTATGGGACGTTTTTGAGATTGGTTGTCTCTTGTTTCCCTAATGGTATGCTGTCATCTATACCTGATTGTTATTGCTCTCCATGTATGATCCGCTTTATTATATTATATTTATTACTGTGATACCATGTATTGTTTTGTATTAATAAAGATGTATACTTTTTACAATATATGGCAGTGATTTATCCTTATACTCTATTGGGGTGTTATGTCCCCTGTGCTTTTTAGGTTGTTTCTGAGGTTTGTTGGGGACTCCCCTTATTCTCTACCTTGTTTTGAGGTTTTTTGTAGGCTTATTATAAGGTAAAATCTGGAGGCCATAGCTGCTGGGGTTAGGTACCATATGGGTGACGCCTTTCTGGTGCTGGAAGCAGAGACTTCTGTTTTGCCAAGTAAAGCATGATGTAGAAGTCAAGGAATACAATAATATGGAAGACTCCCTGATTAATACAGATCTGCCTACATCCAGGTAGTTTACCAGCAGAGCCCTAATGAAAGCCTTAGACCCACTGATAAGAGATGTCCAAGACAAGACAAGAGTTCCACCAAATAGGAAACTGGGTCAAACAACTGTAAAACACACAATGACCAAACCGAAAGGAGCAGCATGAATCAATATAGCCCACTAATTATACAAAATTACAATTTTATTAAACCAAGTAACACGGGCTGATCCAAGGGTGTTCACCCAAAAGCATCACAATGGAATATATATAACCTAGAAAAGAAGGATGCTATAAAGACACATGATGTATGAAAAATAGAAAAATACTTTATTAGCATACATAATATAGGACAATGAGCAATGTATAAAAGCAAAAGAATCCATAGAACAACAGTTAAAAAAGGGACACGGGACTGGGTGCCTATCAAATACTCATAAATGGCAGATATGTATCTGTGATTTAACTTCCAGAAAAAGACATATATAATGAGAGACCATATATGAAAATAGGAAATATATTTATATAAGTTTGTGGGAAAAGGTAGGGCCCACAATGTGATGACAAATTTGTCAAATGGCTGTATATATATAGCACTCAATAAAATACCGGCAGATCATTTATGCAAGGTATTATAAACCACATAAGCATAAACGGAAGGTAAACAGACCATGCATATGGTTGAAAATAAGTATACACAGCGATATTTTTTACATATACAGTCACTATATGTGTAGAGGAATAAAGACTGGAAGAGAAGTCAATAAATATACAATAAGAATGGCGTATTTACATGGGATGAACCATACCCATAATGAGATGCCAAGAGAGACACACAAGCCCAGCTTGTCACATATTATGAAGCCTCGGCCACCATCTTCCTCTCTTTCCAAAACTATTTCAGCAAAGTTTTTGCCTGGCTGGAGGACCTAGATAATGAAGGACAATGCATCAACCTCTGAATAAAAGTAATTCTTAAATCAATCTTCCCAGAAGCCCTACCCATGTTGATTAACAACTCATCATCAAAGTTCTGGGTGATATGAGGGAGGCATCGAAAGAGTGCACAGGCTTTTAAGGGTTTTTCCTAAGCCGCAAGAACCACCCAGGAGCATTATATGACGCATGTTCAAAACCAGGGATGACATTCTGATTACCCTAATAGCAAAAGAGGGAAAAGAGAGAACAAATTGTGGAAGCTATCATCCTATATCACTTTATAATATAGATCTTAAATTGTGGCAAAACTCCTAGCCAACAGACTCAAGTTCCTGCTGTCAAACTTAATAACTCCGGAACACGTTAGTATTATCTGAGCTAGAGAAGATAGGCATAACACCACCAGACCCTCTAGTTTTACTTTTCCCTCTCTATACAAAGTCCAAGGCCATATTACAACTTAAAGGGGTTTTCCTGTCCCTAAAATATGATGGCCTAAATTCAGGATAGGCCATTAATATCTGATCAGTCAGGGTTCGACTGCCGGAACCTCCGCCGATCAGCTGTTTTGAAGGGGCTGCAGTGCTCGTACTGAGTCCTCCTTCCCCTTAATTTCCTTTACTGCTCACAATATGAATTGGCGACACACTAGTAACAGCTGTTTACAGTATTACTGCCTTCTCCCATTCATTTCAGGACCTTCAAAACAGCTGATCGGCGAAGGGTCCCGGCAGTCAGAACCCTGACCGATCAGATATTGATGGCCTAGCTTTAGGATTGGCCATCAAATTTTAGGGACTGGATAACCCCTTTATTGGCATGTTGTCCCTCACTTTCATGTAATCAATGTAACTTGACAAGGCTGCCCCCTTTCTCCAATGCTATTTGTACTGACCACGGAACTCTGATACAAGAAAATGTTTCAACTCACACAATAAAAAGCATATAGACACATACCACAGCCGCATTCGCAGAAGATCTTAAGGTATTAAGTAGAAATGCTTAGAAAGCCTTCACACATTCTACAAATCTTTTAAAATTTTTGTTAGGTCTTAAACTTTAGAATTAGCTATTCAAATCAGAAGCTCTGAATGTCTCTGCCGCTAAAAAAGACTTAAAAGACATCCAAATACCTAGGGATAAACGTAACTAAAAGCCCTCTATATTGCTCTCATACGACTATTCCCCCTTAAATAAAATTAAATCTCACCATTGTTCGCTCAACATTCCATTTATTTATGCAACATACACTCAAGATATTATTAACTTCTCATAAGTTTGTTTCATGGGTGCCGATACAGCGGATCACCTTGGATGATTCTAGTCGCAAATAAACTTTTTCAATCGGTCGCCCTGGCCCTGGCATACGCTCTGCGTAGAGATTTTTTTTCTGTCACATATCTATGGTATAAAATATAAAAAAAAAAAATTCAAAGCTAAAGTTGTGAGAACAATTTCTATTAGCTCTCAAGCCCACTGGGATTCCTCTTTTTAGATTGGGTGAATGCCAACTATCCTAGTATAAAAAACTATTAGCGGTTGTTGTTTGGCTGTTGTTTCATCGAGGTACCTTCCCCAAAATAAAACATATCCTCCGACCACCCTAAAAAAAGATTGCATATATAGGTGCACAAACCATGCCCACATCCTTTATTTGGTGATAGTATTTACCATCAAAATAAGATAATTGTGTGTGAACAAAAAAACAAGTAGTGTAAGAACAAATTTATTATGTGCTCAAAATTGGGTACCTTTCGTGTTTAGAAAATGTTCTAAAGCAGTGAGGCCCAAATTGTGATGGATATTAGTGTAATGACTCTACATCAAGACTAGCAATTAAAGTGGTTGTTGTGACATTGATCTCTTGAAGCCTTGTGACAGTGTATTTAGTATTCTTCAGGAATGAAGGAAGAGTAGTGACAAATGGTTACAAAATTTAATTGACAAATGTACTTATGCCTTGGATTCAAGTCTCATTTCCAGAGACAATAGGTCTGCCAGAAACAGGGCAAGTTTTCTTATGTACTTTTGGTGAAGCATAAAAGGTTTAAATTGTAGGGGTTGATTTAAATAGATAATTAATTTCATTCTTAGTGATCAAATCAAGATGTTTTGCATTAGTAAGGAGTTGATTTAACCCTCAAGAAATTATCAGTTGGATTTTTCTGTAGGATAAAATATGTCGCTCTAGTCAGATTTGTCAAGGATTATTTTGTTGCCCTTCTTGTCCAAGGCTTTTAAAATTATATCATGCATGCCTCTTATTAACCCCTTCATGACAGCCTGTTTTGGCCTTCAGGACACAGCCGGTTTTTTCAAATCTGTTGTGTTAATTTCTGTGGTAATAATTTTGGAATGCTTTTATCTATCCAAGAAATTCTGAGACTGTTTTCATGTGACATATTGTACTTTATGTGAAAAATGTGAAAAAAAAATTGGTCGATAAATTCAGCATTTTTTTGTGAAAAACATCAAAATTTAGAAAAAAATTGCAAAAATTAGCATTTTTCTAAATTTAAATGTATCTGCTTGTAAAACAGATAGCAACACCACACAAAATAGTTACTAGTTAACATTTCCGATATGTCTACTTTATGTTTGCATCGTTTTTTGAATGTCCTCTTATTTTTCTAGGACGTTACAAGGCTTAGAACTTTAGCAGCAATTTCTCAAATTTTCAAGAAAATTTCAAAAGGCTATTTTTTCAGGGACCAGTTCTGAAGGGGCTTTGAGGCACTTTTATATATATATATATATATATATATATATATACCAAAGACAAAAGAACAAGTAACAGCACCAGGACTTCAGCGTTGGGGAGATGTTGGTTTATTCACCACCAGGTGGAAGAATGAGCAACGTTTCGGTTCACACCTGCACCTTTCTCAAGCTAGCTAACCTAAGGAGTTGATTCGTCCTTCTACTGGTAATGTGCACATGGCCTGATGTTCAGTCTGCATTGAGTGCTGTGTTTTCCTCTACTCTATATATATATATGGAAGTCCCTATAAATCTACCCATTTTGAAAACGGCACCTCTCAAAGTATTTAAAACAGCATTCAGAAAGTTTCTTAACCCTTTAGTCGTCTCATGGGAATTAAAGCAAAGTTTACAAATGTCATTTTTTTTTGCTAAAATTCATTTGTAATTGTAATGACGGGGTAGGGAGACAGACAGGTGAGCCCTAATCTACCCGCCACTCAGTCCCTGCCTACTTGCACGGCCCGTCCTAGGCGACGGCGTACAACTGGGCGACGGTCCCTACGCTCAATATGTGCACGACAGACAAACAGACAAGGGTACACAGAAGCTAAGGGAAATGGGGCAGTTGCCCATGGCAACACCGTGAGCAACAAGAGTAGTCAACGAGCCGAGTTAAACCAGGACTGTACGAGGTACCAAACGCAGAGCAGGAGAGTAGTCAGTAAAGCCAGGGTCAATATGAAGCAGAGGACAATAGTACAAGCAGTAGCAGCAGAGCCAGGAAACAGGCAGAATCACAGGCAAAGGAGGAGCAGGAAATGAAGGTATAAATAGACAGAGGGCGGGAGCTAGCTCCGTCTGGCCAGGCTGTGATAGGCTCTCCCACTCCTCAGCCTCCCAGCCTGAGTGGTAGCAGATCGAGTCACTGTATCAGACTTAGGAGCAGGTGCAGACTGATTAACCACAGGGGTCGACACAGAAGCTGTGTCTGGCAGATCCTTTACAGTAATACAGAAGGTGTTACCCAAGAAATGCAACTCAATATTTATTGCCCAGATTCTGCAGCTTTAAGAAATATCTCACATGTGGCCCTAGTGTGCTAATGGACTGAAACACAGTCCTCAGAAGCAAAGGAGCACCTAGTGGATTTTGGGGTCTCATTTTTTTAAGGATATATTTTAGACACCATGTCAGGTTTGAAGAGATATTGTAGTGGCAAAACAACGGAAATCCTCCAAAAGTGACCCCATTTTGGAAACAAAACCCCTCAAGGAATTTTTCTAGGGGTATAGTCAGTATTTTGACCTCACAGGTTTTTTGCATAATTTAGTGGAATTAGGCCGTAAATATGAAAATCTACTTTTTTTCTGAAAAAACATAGAAAAAGGACTAAAGGAGAAAATGCACCACAACATTTGTAAAGCAGTTTCTCCAAATTACAGCAATACCCCATATGTAGTAATAAACTGCTGTTTGGACAAACGGCAGGACTGAGAAGGGAAGGAGCGCTCTTTGGCTTTTGGAGCTCAAGTTTATCTGAAATGGTTTTCGGGTGTCATGTCACATTTGCAAAGCCCCTGAGGGATCAAAATAGTGAGAACACCCCAAAAGTGACCCCATTTGGGAAACTAGACCCCGTAAGGAATCTATTGGAATTAGTCTGTAAAAATGAAAATCTACCTTTTTTCTGAAAAAACATAGGAATAAAGGTGAAAAAGCACCCCAACATTTGTAAAGCAATTTTTCCAGAGTACGGCAAAAATGTGGTCAGAAATACTTTTTTTCATTAGAAATTAATTAACCCCTTCAGTACTAATCCATTTTTTGCTTTTTCATTTTCGTTTTCTTCTCCCCGCCTTCCAAGAGCCATAACTTTTTTATTTTTTCGTCAATATAGTAGTGTGACGGCTTTTTTTTGCATAAGGAGTTGTAGTTTCTATTGAATATTTGCGGCCCGAAATTGGAAAGAACTGTGATTACTCCATAGTTTTTTGGGTTTAGTTTTTACAACATTCACCTTGGGGTAAAAACAACAACTTAAATTTATTCTGTGGCACAATCCGATTAAGGTGATACCAAATTTATTTCGTTTTTTTTTATATGTTATTACTTTTACAAAGAAAAAACTATTTGTTAATAAAAAATTGTTTTGTTTCACCACATTACGAGAGCCAGAACTTTTTTTATTTTTTTGACAATTTTGCGGTGTGAGGGCTTATTTTTTGCGGGACGAGCTGTAGTTTGGTACCATGATTTGGTACATACAACTTTTGATCACATTTTATTACATTTATTTTGAGAGATAAGGTAACCAATAAACAGTGATTATTGGCGTTTTATATTCTTTATTTTTTACAGCGCTCACCGGGTGAGTTGAATGATGATATATTGCAATAGTTCGGACTTTTACAGATGTAGCGATACCAATTTTGTTTATTGTTTTATTTTTATTTTAACCCCTTAATGACCAGCCTATTTTGGACCTTATGACCAAGCTATTTTTTACGTTTTTCAATCGTCGCATTCCAAGAGCTATAACGTTTTTATTTTTGCGTCGACATAGCTGTGTAAGGTCTTGTTTTTTGCGGGAGAAGTTGTATTTTTTAATAGCACCATTTTTAGGTACATATTATTTATTGATTAACTTTTATTAACTTTTTTTGGGGGGGGAATAGAAAAAAAGCATAAATTGCGCCACACTTTTTTGCATCCTAAATCTACGCCGTTTACCGTGTGGTATAAATAACACAATAACTTTATTCAGCGGGTTTTTACGATTGCAAAAATACCAAATTTGTATAGTTTTCTTATGTTTTACTACTTTTACACAGTAAAAACGCTTTTTTTCAAAATTATTTGTTTTTGTGTCTCCATATTTGAAGAGCCGTAACGTTTTTATTTTTTCGCCGATGCGGTTGTATGAGGGCTTTTTTTTTGCGGGACAACTTGTAGTTTTTATTGGTACCATTTTGGAGTAGATGCGACTTTTTGATCACTTTTTATCACATTTTTTTAAAGTCAGTATTCACAGAAAACAGCAATTTTTCCATAGTTTTTTATTAATTTTTTTATGGCGTTCACCGTGGGGGTTAAATAATGTAATAGATTTATAGTCGGGGTCGTTACGGACGCGTCGATACAAAATATGTGTAACTTTTTAACTTTATTTTGTTTTTTTAATAGTAAAGCAGTTTGTAAGGGGAAAAGCTGGGTTTTTCATTTTTTTTCACATTTTTTTTTTAATTAACTTTATTCAACTTTTTTTTCACTTTTTTACTAGTCCCATTAGGGGACTATAATATGCGATTCTGCGATCACATTTATAATACACTGCAATACTTTAAAACGGACAGGCATCTGCTAGGTCATGCCTGTGGCATGATCTAGCAGGCATTCACTCCAGGCAGACCTGGGGGCCTTTATTAGACCCCCGGCTGCCATTAGAGACACAGACACTCGGCGATCGTATCGCCGGGTGTCGGTGGGGGAGAGAGGGAGCTCCCTCCCTCTCTCCAAAACCACTCAGATGCGGTGCTCGCTATTGAGCACCGCATCTGAGGGGTTAAACGTGTGAGATCGATACTAATATCGATCTCACACGGCAGAGCAGGGACGCTCCCAGCCCTCAGCTGCCTCTGGCAGCCGAGAGCAGGGAGATTTGACAGCTCCCTGCTCTGTTTATTTATTCCGATGCCGCAACGTAAAAAGTCTATGGCATCGGAATAAGGCCCGTAAGTGAGCGACGTAGAAACACGATGGGCCGGTCACTAACGGGTTAAAGGATAAATGGGAAAAAAAATTTACTTTTAATATTATTATTTTTTTACTAATAATAACTTTATTTTGCACATTTTATTAGTCATCCTATGGGAGATGAACCAGTGAGCATTAGATCGATGATACAATACAGTGCAATACTAATGTATTGCAGCACATTGCAATTTTTACAGGCTTCTGTAACAGCACAATCGCTGTTACTGTTCGATAGTCCCGGGTGTCAGCTGTAATACACAGCTGACACCTGCAGCATTTGGAGTGGGCTCAGCAGGTGAGCCGGGTCCATACATCAACACCCACACCACCTCATGCTATTATGTCATATTGCGCGAAGGGGTTAATGCGCAGCGGATGGTGCAAAGTGAAAAATGCAATTTTCCACTGATATGCTATATTAGTACACAATATGTCAGGCCCAGTTTGTGCCACTGAAGACAAATACCCCATAAAATGTTAAGTGGGTTCTTCCAGGTATGGTGATGCCTTGTATGTGGACGTAAATTGCTGTTTGGGCACGCTGTATGGTTCAGAAGGGAGGAAGCGCCATTTGGCTTTAAAGCGTAGATATACTTGGTAGTAGGGGATGGGGTTTTAGAGGTATTTCAGTTTATAATGTGGGGGCATATGTAAGCTTTGCGGAGTACATCAGGGCATAATAAGATGGTATAATAATGGGGTAACTAAATAATAATTCATAGATATGTGGCCAGTATCGCACTGATAAATGGTGCCCAGTCTTATCCGCTTTTGGAACACCCTGCACATTTTGTGTCGTCATATTCTGAGAGCCATAACTTTTTTATTTATTTTCCACTGGAGTTGTGTTAGGGCTTATTTTTTGCGGCACAATCTTTAGTTTTTATTGCTACATGCGAGTGGAACATACAATATTTTGATCACTTTTTATTCCATTTTCTGGCAAGCAAAGTGACTAAAATCCATCGATTCTGACAATGTTTTTATTCTTTTTTTTTTTACAGTGTGCTATAAATTACATATTTTCTTAATTCTGCAGGTCAATAGGATTACGGTGATACCATATGTATATGTTTTTTTATGTTTTGCAGTGTTTGCACAATAAAATCACTTTTAAAAAATATATACTTTATTTCTTGTGTCACCATATTCTGAAAGCCATAACTTTTTTATTTTTCAGTCAAAAAAGGCTTTGTGAAGTAAATCAGTCTGGGCGTTGACTGGAAAACAAGTAGGGACTTGCAACAGGGAATAACTCTGCTTTATTGAGTGTTTATCTGGTTAGACATTTAAATGTTTATGAAACTGTGAAACTTTTAACTATTAAGCTTGCTGTGATTTATAAAGAGAAAATAAGTGTGCCACTGTAATAACAGTTGTGTTCAGTAATGATAACTTATTCGACATTCATTTGGTCTGCGATGTGTTTTATTAAGGAAAATCATTCCAGTAATCCCACGTTACACGTTACACTTCTCCAATAATGTTCTGTACCTTCTTGCTCTGGACCTCTTTAAGCTGACCTCAATTTCCCTAATGGCCAAACACTCAGTCGGGGAATATTGCTTGTAAATAATATCAAAATTACACCCATTTTTTTATGAAAACATTGTGATGGAATGAAAGTTTGTTACTATGTACATAAATGCGCTGCTCTATTTAAATGTAATAACTTACTAATATTTCTATGATAAACACTGTATGACCGGGGGATTTTTTTTAAATCCACAACCACATGTAGGTAACACAGTCATGTCACAGAGCATATAATGCACTGTATATCATATCATGATGAGAATAAGGCATCACAAATTGGTTATCAGGTTTCTAACATTGTAGAATGTATAGGCTCTGAGAAGCAGTCAGGATACATACGGCGTCAAAGTATATTAGGTTCTGATTTAGGAATTGAATTGCTCACTTTTGACAGTAGCAGCTTAGTGTTCTCAATTGTTAGTGACACATGGGACATAGTAGTTTTATAATCAGTTTAGTTTTGTGCTTTAGAACCTACAAGTTGTTTTAAATTGTTAAATTGATGTGTCCATTAGAAAATCTTTCGGCAAGTCAGACTGTGAAGTATTCCCTTTTTCTAGTGCTTAAAATGACATTAAAAATAAAATTTTCACTGAAATACAGAAAAAAATAACTAACTGAAGGGAGTTATTACTTTTGCCATTAGTAAAATATTGGGTCAATGATCTTTTTACTTCTCTCATTACTTTTTTCAGGTTTGGCCTTTTCTGTTCACTTATTTAATTTCATTTATGCATTGAGCCACAACTTCACTGTTGCTATAGAGACCAAAAGAAGTCTGTGAAGAACAAAATGACTTTAATAAGGCATAAGGTATGGAAGTCTAGAGCATCAATTTATTTGAAGAAAATATATTTCCTTGAGCTGAACATCATTTTGTTCTACATTTCTGTAGCCATTTTATAAAAATGCAAGTTTAAGTATTTCAGAGCATCAGTAATGCTCTGTAATGTTATCAGTAGATCATATATATAATAAATTTGTAGATTATATTGCAATTTAACTATTGGGACTAGGGAATTCCCAAAGAACATCCAGGTATAGGAAAGTTTATTCCAATGAAAGATGCACTATTTAATTTAAAGGGAATGTCTTTTGTTTAAAAATAGAGAATAGAGAAATAATAAGGGAATGTATTAAGACTAGCGCTTCAGGTGCCAGTCCTAATCTAAAGATTGCAGGAGTAAGATGCGCAGAGAAAGAAGAAAAAATCCCCCCCGAAGACTAGCAGCTGAAACACCAGTCCCAATAAACCCCCCCCCCCCCCAAGTGCTTAGCATTATTTTAAATGTTGTATCTATTTATTTTTTATTGTTATAAACTTCCTTGGGTGCTGTCAAGTTAAAGGCACACACTTCATGTATTGTCTGTATAGTCAATGCATCAGTGTGTGTGTGTGTGTGTGTGTGTGTGTGGGTGTGTGGGTGTGTGGGTGTGTGTGCTTTATGACAGCTGTAAATAAAAATAGACTGAGGGGCAGAAAAGCTGTCTGTGCAGCCTGTGCGACTGCGCAGAGGCCCTATAGATAAAAGGGACCACCACCATCCAGAGTTGCCAACCGTCCGTAAATTTACGGACATTTACGGAGTGGTTTCTTTTGTGCCGTCTGTAGCGTATGGCAGAAAAAAAGCACTGTCTTGGATTTTTCTGCATTCTCTCAGAACTTTGCACTGCACATGCGCCAAAATGTACATGCACAGTGCAAAGGAATAG
The DNA here is from genome assembly GCF_050947455.1 of Rhinoderma darwinii. NCBI lineage: Eukaryota > Metazoa > Chordata > Amphibia > Anura > Rhinodermatidae > Rhinoderma > Rhinoderma darwinii. The sequence goes on from NC_134687.1 coordinate 60,284,743, forward strand.
TAGGCTGCGGCCTGGCATATTTTCAGATTCCGCTTGACAGCAGAATCTGAAAATATGCTGCCAAGTGCGGTTGGTGCTAGGAGTGGGCAAATCCAGTTACCTGACCTGTCACCTGACCTCATGTCAGCGACATGAGGTAATGTAACTCAGGTCAGATGACTGGACTGGGTCCACTCCCAGGCATCACCGACCCCAGTCAGAAGAGGACCTCAGTCGCATGACCACCTCGCCTTCTCAGTGAGTCACATCAGGCAGAGCTGAGAGTGGTAGTGACAGGCTACCACTACCACATTCCGCTGTGTTTGGTCTTTGCAGTGTGGGGCTATTTACAAGGGGGGCTGTGCGCAGCTATTTACAAGGGGGAGCTGTGCAGCGCTATTTACAAGGGGGGCAGTGTGGAGCTATTTACAAGGGGGAGCTGTGCATCACTATTTACAAGGGGAGCTGTGCAGCGCTATTTACAAGGGGGTAGTGTGGAGATATTTACAAGAGGGAGCTGTGCAGCGCTATTTGCAAGGGGGGGGGGGCTGTGTGGCCCTATCTACAAGGGGGGATGTATGGTGCTATCTACAAGGGGGCTGTGTGGCCCTATCTACAAGGGGGTGGGCTGTGTGGCGCTATCCACAAGGAGGGGCTGTGTGGCACTATCTACAAGGAGGGGCTTGGTGGCACTATCTACAAGGGGGGGTTGTGTGGTGCTATTTACAAAGGGAGGCTTTGTGGCACTATCTACAAGGGGGGCTATGTGGCCCTATCTAAAAGGGGTGCTGTGTGTGGTGTTATCTACAGGGGGCACAAAGGGGGCACGGTTACTGATGGGGCACTTTTATTGTGTCGAGCATTGAGGGATCATTATTACCATCTGGGGCACTGTGGATTAAGAGTTTGTTTAGAGGACGGTGTATAGGCATGGAGGGTGCTGGAAAAGTGAGAAACCAACATGTCTGTGTGTCAAATTCTGCAGAGACGAGTCCAGGCTGGAATAAGTCATCACAGTGGTCTGGGCTGGATGGAGAAAAAAAGGGAAAGTGAACGACTCTAATCAGAGAAAACATCACTTAAGTTAGCGGAGGGGAAAGCTACAAGCAGAGCTGTGATTGGTGAGTTACTCCTAGAACACTGCACACTGCATATGCAATGATTTTGTAATGTGTCTGTAAAAATTGTGGTCTGTCAGTGATTTTTAGTACAGGAAGTCCAGAACTTTCAAAAGTGGAGGTTGGCAACCCTGCCACCATCTTGATCTTGAAAAAAAAAAATAACATCTATTAGGTTGCATGTATTGTTACAAGTCTGTTAGCCACAAAAAAAATAACACCAACAAATTAAAAAAATGTTTAATAAAAAAAAAACCTGTTAAATAGTATGTCCTTTTCTGATGATAAATCCCTTTCAATGTTGTTTAGAATTGAATATTTAAAGAGGCTCTGTGACCAGATTTTGCAGCCCCTATCTGCTATTGCAGCAGATAGGCGCTGCAATGTAGATTACAGTAACGTTTTTATTTTTAAAAAACGAGCATTTTTGGCCAAGTTATGACCATTTTCGTATTTATGCAAATGAGGCTTGCAAAAGTACAACTGGGCGTGTTGAAAAGTAAAAGTACAACTGGGCGTGTATTATGTGCGTACATCGGGGCGTGTTTACTACTTTTACTAGCTGGGCTTTCTGATGAGAAGTATCATCCACTTCTCTTCAGAACGCCCAGCTTCTGGCAGTGCAGATCTGTGACGTCACTCACAGGTCCTGCATCGTGTCGGCACCAGAGGCTACAGTTGATTCTGCAGCAGCATCAGCATTTGCAGGTAAGTAGCTACATCGACTTACCTGCAAACGCCGATGCTGCTGCAGAATCATCTGTAGCCTCTGGTGCCGACACGATGCAGGACCTGTGAGTGACGTCACAGCGTGATCTCTGGAGAACACGGCTGTGTCTGCACTGCCAGAAGCTGGGCGTTGTGAAGAGAAGTGGATGACACTTCTATACACAACGCCCAGCTAGTAAAAGTAGTAAACACGCCCCGATGTACGCACATAATACACGCCCAGTTGTACTTTTACTTTTCAACACGCCCAGTTGTACTTTTGCAAGCCTCATTTGCATAAATACGAAAATGGTCATAACTTGGCCAAAAATGCTCGTTTTTTAAAAATAAAAACGTTACTGTAATCTGCATTGCAGCGCCTATCTGCTGCAATAGCAGATAGGGGTTGCAAAATCTGGTGACAGAGCCTCTTTAAATTCATGCGTAGTGTCACTAAGTGGCTCATAAACATTGTTACAGTCAATATAATAAAGTCATTGTTATTCGAAGAGTAATTAAGACTAATGTGGTCTGGAATAAAGCCTCGCTCTTATTAACGTAGATAGAAATCCTTGTAGGTAGAACATGATATACATAAGTACCTGCTGAGTAAAAAGGCCAGAAAGAGAGTCATGTTAAATAAGCAAATCCTCATACCTAATTATGGAGAGGTACAGGCCAAGCGGCTATTATCTGATCACATAAATCACCTCATGTGAATACCAATATGACCTTCTCATCTCACCTATGTTACATCTCCTCCATGTTAGTTATTGAGTGGTAATGCATCTTCCAACACTGTGGATAACTTGCACATTAGAATTTGTGGATATTATAGTCATAAATATTCATTCTATCTTCCTTTTATTCCAGCTTTTTGGTACAAATGTCCTTCAACTTCTAAAATGCTTTTCTTGTGCAACATCAACACAACCTGCACTGAGGTGCAACCTGTTTGTGTCTAATATCAAAACCTGCTTGTCATACTCCAAATTTCTATGTTCACATACAGCAGAAATAGCGATTACAGACCAGGTCAGCAAATCCGCAACAAAATCTGAACGCATAACATGCAGTTTTGACTATGTATTGCACTGCTTGCAATGCCAAATGTGAGATCTTAAGTGCAATCCAGGACCAATCCATGGCAGAGTAGGGTATGGTGTGGATTTAAAAACCTGCTGCATGCCTTCAAATCCGCATATGTAAATGTTTTTTTTGATTTACAATGTACTTACTAAACTTCCACCCCAAATATGCACAAATCTGCTACATCTGACCATCTCTTTAATATGCGTTATAACATGGGAGCCTGTTCACATCAGCATCAGGGTTCCGTTGATGGGTTCCGTCAGACCTTTCCACCGGAGGAACCCATCAACGGAAAGGCAAACGGAAACCATAGCATAGATTTCAATGGTAATGCTTCCATTGCAAATGGTTTCTGTTTGTTTCTGTTCCGCAAGGTTTCCTTTTTTTTTTTTTCCGGAAACAATAACACAGTCGACTGCGCTATTGATTTCACCAAACAAATGGATTGGAGACAAACGGAAACCATTTGCAGTGGAAGCATTACCACTGAAATCAATGGTAATGCAAACAGAAGCTATGGTTTCCTTTCCATTTATGGGTTCCCACGACGGAAGGTCTAATGGAACCCATCAACAGAACCCTTACGCTGATGTGAACACACCCTTAGTTTGCCTTTCTAAAATAGCAAGTAATATAGATAAAATAAAAAGTAACTATTCTGAAATAGTTAATGGTCTCATAACAAACATAAAAATGTCCCTCCCCTGCTGGGTTTGGCCACCAAGGTAAGAAGGTCCTGTTGTTTGTTTTCTGAGGTTGAAACTTTTTACATGTTTGTGTGGATAAAGTATTTACGTTTGTTCTACAGATAGAGTGCTATGGTTTTCTCCTTCTCCTTGGACCAATTCATCACTTTCTTGATTGTAAATAATACCATTCCCCTGGAGAGCCCTCCATAGGTACCTAATAGCAAAGTAGATAAGACCAACCAAGGCACTCTCCATGGTCCATATAGCAGGCGTATGAGTACATACATTCTTGCCATCAGCTGTGTGGGCAGCCATATGGACTTGCTGTATGGTACATACACACTGGACTTGGTGAAGTATGTATTTATGCACTGATGAAATTCATAGGTAAATGATCAGACTAATATACATGCTATAGTGTTTCAGTGCTGAATAATTCAGGCTCTGTCACTGCACAGATGCACAATGATACAACTGATATAAAAACTAATTTCTTCATGATGAAATGAAAATGACCCTTGCCACTTGCCATAATAAAAAAACACTTTCCTATGTAAGAAGCATTTCATTAAAAACTATAGAGATATTGGACTAGGTTATGACAAATTTTGTTTAGTCAAATTAATACGGAAGGGAATATGTGAAATAGACTGGGTAGGAAAACACCAATTTAAGTACGAAGAAGTGATTTTTTAGTTTTTTATTTTACATTTATTACTACAATTCCTTAGGAATAAACTTTCTTATAAATGGTTTCTATTAAGCTGTTTCAAAGTAACAGAAATGTTATTACTGCCACAGAAGGAATTTCAAAGTTTGGGATTTTAAAACATTCTTCCTTTATATTATCAGAAGACATCCTGCTGATATAGGTAAAATAAAAATCTGGCTTTGTGAAAATAATCTTTTGTCTTTTAATAAAAAAGAAAATCTTGTATCTGCAGAAAAGGCTAATTTGCAAATGAAAACACAGCATTGCGTTCCAACCTTTTCACTCTGCACTTCAATACACAATATACACAATGCTTCTGTACAGAATGTCCTAAATAAAACAGCATTGACACAGGCTACACTACAGTCTGCACTTTAACATGCCGCAGCTTTGTTTTGATTTATTTGTCACAACTTCATAAAAATAAAAAAAATAATAGGTCTTTAAGGAAGCAAAATCAAATGTTTTGAGGACAATGGAAAGGGCAATGTAACCTTTGCAAGGTAATTCTGACTTTATTGTAAGTGGGCTCCACAGTTTTCCACGGCAGGCGATCTGTAATTGGACAAGTGTTGTGGTCACAAATGAGTAGAATTTAAACAAATCCAGACTGAAGAAAAGTAAAATAAATTCAAAGTTTGCTAGTACAGTACATATGTTTGTATATACAGATGAGCAGGCATGACAACAAATATCACATTTTGACTGTTACTACACATTAAGGCTTCGTTCACATCTGCGTTGTGGCATGCGTTTTAGCCGATCCATTGAAATTTAAAAAAAACGGAAAGACTGACTGATGCCAGACTGGATGCAATGGAAGGTAAAATATGCTTATTTTTGACGGATCAGTTTACCGGATGCGTCAAAAAAATGTATTTTTTTCTTTCCGTTTGTGTCAGTCTGTCATCAGTTAGACTCCATTCTTAAAGGATCCGTTTTTATCTTTGCATCTTTCTTGCAATCATTTTCAGTCTGCACATCCGTTAAATGTAATGCATAAGGGTATGTTCAAACATACAATAAAAAATGGCTGAAAATTATATAACGGTTTTCAGAGAAAACAGTCTCTGATTTTCAGCTGTTTTTGAAGCTGAAAATGTTTTTTTGAGATGTTTTTGGAGAAGTTTTTCTATTGACACAATGAAAAACAGCTCCAAAAACGGCTAAAGAAGTGACATGCTTCTTTTGACGTGGTATTTTTTTTTATGAGCTGAATTCAATGGGCAGATGTTTGTTGGTGTTTAGCTACCGTTTTTTCAGGCGTATTTCTAGGCGTTTAAGTCCAGAAATACATACCCTAACTGATAAAAACGGATGGTATATAAGTTTGTATACGTCATCCATTGAGTTTACTGTAAAAAAAAAACGGAAATCTCCCTTCCGTCAGGTTTCTGTCATTTTTGATGGAAACAATAGCGCAGCAGACTAGGGTATTTCTTCTGTCAATAAAACACAGACCTGATGGAACGGAGCCTAACTGAGCACAACTGATGCAAAAATAAATCCCATTGAAATCAATGGCTATTTTGACGGAAACTTTAACTTCATTTCTTGTCGTCCTCTGACGGATCCGCTAGAACGGAACCAACAATGCAGATGTGAACGCAGCCTAACGCTTCATTCCCATCTGCGTCGGGACTCAGTTTAAAAATGACGGAGCCCTTAAACAGAGATGACAAACGGAAACCATTTGCACCGGATCCGTCACCATTGTAATCAATGGTGATGCAAACTGAAACCTTTGCTCTCCGTTTGTTTCAGTTTGTATTCCATTCATAGGTTTCCCTGAAGGAAAGCTCAGAAGGAACCCATGAACGGAGTCCTGACGCAGATGTGAACGAAGCATAAGCTGCATGTATTAAAGTTATCTCATGTTAACGCCAGGATCGCTCACAGTTTTGATGCAGTTTTTGGCTCAGTTTTTTTTAGCCAAATTCAGAAATGGATCCAAAAAGTTCAAAATACTGAGCCAAAAACTGCCACAAAAACTGTGTCAAACTTTGTGTGTGATCCTGCCCTAAGTGTGATTCTGACTACAGCAATTGATGAGTTTTACATTGTTCCAATCCAATTTAAAACGAAACTATGATGGGTTTCTTTGGGCAAGACATACAAATTTCTATGCATTTATTATACCTGTACCTGCATACCTAGGATCAGAGGCTTTGCTAGGATCTCAAAAGATCAGGGGTGCAAGCCTTAAGGCATGTTTTCTACCTCACCTTGACAAAAAATGAATTGTGTGTATATAAGAGAGAAATTCAGACACACACAATCTAACTAAACTAATAATACTCAGTTTTATTGTTCATTTTTTTTTAGCACATTGAGTACACACCCACAGTGCAGGGAGAAAAAGTAATGAACCTTTAAATTGAACCTCTTAATAATGGGCTAATTTTGGCCCCTAATGACCAAGCTATTTTATTCTTTTTCTTTATCATTATTTTTTTTATTATTATTATTATTATTATTTTATTTATCATTATTCAAAGAGACATAACTTTCTTTATTTTTCCATCAACATAGCTGTTTGAGGACTGTATTTTTAAATTATACCATTTTGAGGTACATGTAGTTTATTAATAAACTTTTATGAACTTTTTTTGGGGATGGACTGGAAAAAAAAAACAATTCCGCCATTTTTATTTATTTTTTTATTTTAAGATTATGCCATTCACTGTGCTGCATAAATAACATGTTACCTTTATTCTATGGGTCGTTATGATTACGGGAACACAAAAAGAGGCTGCCTGCAAACAGCCAAGCCCAATTTCCCATCCACCACTAATATATAAAAGTAAATATAAACTTTATTAGCTACGTATAGCTGGACAGACCACAATAAATGATTTAAAATTGTCACCAGCCGAGATCGGACACACATATGTGTTACCTGATTAGACAGGCACATATAGTATATGACGTAGGAATGTATCTTCCCTAGCCAGTTAAGATTGTTTAAGTAACTAGTAGGTAACAGTAAGTCCGGTCAGCGGCAGTGTTTAAAATACTAGCAGCCCCCCCGACATGTTTCGCTACTAAGTAGCGTCCTCAGGGGTACACGGGGCTAATGGCGGCGCGGAATGAAAGAGATCCTAATATAGACACGTCAGATGACGCATCTAAAGGGGTATCGGGCCAGATAGCCTATGGCAATGAGGGAGACACAAAGGCCCCTCAGCTGTGTTTAGCCGACGAATGAACAATAAGATAAGGTAATCCAATCAGAAACAGGAAGCGACGCATGCGCATAGAGATGAAAAAAGGACTTAGTGCATTCAACCTAGCTCAAACCGTGACTCTCCGAGTGAGTCACTAGCGCATGCGCAAATGAACAAAATAGCGACATAGTGCCAGAGAGGTTCACTCTGGCTGCCGATGATTTAACATCATGTGTAATGGTACCACTTGCCATCATCGTCATACTGACGACGCTTAGCAAGTATGCATCCACCAATTAAGCCGGTACTGGGGGTAACAGGGCAGGAGGGAGCCCATAATCACATAAGACAAATATTAGATGATTGAGCTAGCGCCGATATATACTGCCGGGGTCAGATGATAAACCAATAGGGAGGGAACCTCTCAGTTTCCCATCCCCATATAACCCCAAGTGTATATTTGACAATCGGCTGCTATACCGCAATTGAGGTCACAGACTAGGTCCATAAGCCAAAGGTTACTGAGTCCGATTATTACCAAAAATAGGACACATGCGCACCAATGTAAGTTAAACACAAGGGGCGACATTCCCTATGCAAAACACATCGGACATACTCTTTTTGTGTTAATGTATATTGTGCCCGCCAGCTACCAAGGGTCATATTCTTGTTTGTTCGATATGATTACGGGGACACAAAATATGTATAGGTTTTTATGTTTTACTACTTTTGAACAATAAAACTTTTTTTTTTTAAAAACATATTTTTTATTAAACAGGTTATATTACACATTTTGGCATAGTAACCACAATGTAAAACAATTTTACATAGAAAACAAAATTGAGGTATACATAATATCAGGTAGAGAATACAATCATAATTAATAGACCTCAATATAACATACCTTAAAGCATAAAGAAGCGAGGCACAGCTTACAGCTGTAAACATATAAAAATGTGTATAATGTGTAATGATAGTATAGAGCAAAATATGAGAATAAACTAAAACAGTAATATAATAAAACCAGATCAGAACAGTAGCTCACTGCAATAGATAGAATAATGGGAAATAAGTTCCATTAACGTTATGTATAAAGAGAGACCACATAATAACTAGGGGAGATCCATTTGTCCCAAGTTGATCCTTGTGTTAGCCGAAGTCCCTGTACGGAGGTAATCGTTCTTCCCATAGAACAATTATTGCTGACATATTGAATTACTTCAGACAAAGCAGGAGTGGAAGTTTTTTTTTCTTCCAATATTTAACTATTAGAATTTTTGCAGAGGTCAATACATAAAAAAGAATCGTTTTATCATGAGAATAAAAATCTGCTACACCTATGTTATGTAAAGCCAATTCTGGAGAACACTTGATTAGATGTAGCAGAACAGTAGTTAAAGAGAACGTTTCACTACCCCAGACGTTATAGGTGCTGCTGCACATACCTTGGGACACTTTTAATGACATAGCTGTGTAGTCGAAGACGTTCTGGAGATATCGGGGCCATTATAATTGGCGCCCTATATGTAAATTAGTCCCTGCACTGTCAGTGGGGCGTTTCTGGACATGGAAAGCTGGGGGGCATAATAGTTAAAGTTCTAACACTGTCCAATCAGCTGCGGACAGTGTCAGAGCGGCTTCTACTGTGTGATCTCTTTGCTGCGTTTGTGTGTGTGTATGTGTATGCATGCGCTCTCCTCCTCTCTTATGATATCACAGTCTTCTCTGACAGTAGCAGGAGAGAGGAGGAGAGCGCGTGCATACACATACGCAGCAGAGAAATCACACAGTAGAAGCCGCTCTGACACTGTCCGCAGCTCATTGGACAGTGTTAGAAATCTAAGGCTGGGTTCACACGTGGCGGAATTTCACTTGAATTCCGCTGCGGACACTCCGCAGCGTTAATCCACAGCGGAGCCGTTTCTCCATTGACTTCCACTTCTATTTAGAAGTGTTCGTTTAGACGATGCGTAAAATTCCGCTGCGGAGCATAGGCTGCGGAGCGGAATTTGGTGTCCGCAGCATGCTCTGTCTGTTACGGACCAGTGGCGGACTGGTTGCGGACTCATGGCGGAATTTCTCCATTGACTTCAATGGAGATTCTAAATTTCGCAATGAAGTCCGCAGCTGTCATGCACATGTTATGTGTGGTGCGGATGCGTCTTGCTTTTTTGACATGACATTTCTTCATTCTGGCTGGACCTATGTATTTCTAGGTCTACAGCCAGACTGAGGAAGTCAATGGGGCTCCCGTAATTACGGAAGCGTTGCTAGGAGACGTCAGTAAATAGTCACTGTCCAGGGTGCTGAAAGAGTTACGCGATCGGCAGTAACTGTTTCTGCCCCCTGGACAGTGACTACCGATCCCAATATACAGCAACCTGTAAAAAAATAGAAGTTCATACTTACCGAGAACTCCCTGCTTCTGTCTCCAGTCCGGCTTCCCAGGATGACGTTTCAGTCTAAGTGACGGCTGCAGCCAATCACAGGCTGCAGCGGTCACATGGACTGCCGCGTCATCCAGGGAGGTCAGGCTGGATGCCGAAAGAGGGACGCGTCACCAAGACAACGGCCGGTAAGTATGAAATTCGTTTACTTTCACTAGGGAAAGTGCTGTCCCTTCTCTCTATCCTGCACTGATAGAGAGAAGGGAAGCACTTTTCCCGCAGTCCGCAGCAGCTAGTCCGCATCAATTTACTGCACATTTTGGGCAGATCCGCCGCAGAATCTGCAACACAGATTCTGTGCGGCATTGATGCGGACAGTTGCGGAGGAAAACTGCCACGTGGGGGCATGCCCTAACTATTATGTCCCCCCAGCTTTCCATGTCCATAAACGCCCCACTCACAGTGCAGGGGCTAATTTACATATTGGGCGCCAATTATAACGGCACCGATATCTCCAGAACGGCTTAGACTACACAGCTAATTCAAAGTGCCCCAAGGGCTGTGCAGCAGCGTCTATAAGATGGTGCACTCGGCTGTACATGTCTGGGGTAGTGAATGCTTCTCTTTAACACCCTGTCTATTTTACACCCAAAAATTCCAATGAGTGAGCAGTCCCGAAAAATATTCCTAAGTCTGCCCATAAATGCATGACATCTCCAGCATAAATTGGAAGAGTTTGGTTAAATCACAGATGGACGATGGGGTGTCATATACCATTGATATAAAATCTTCCTAGTGGCCTCCAAGTGCTGGGTAGATTTAGACAACTCAGTTGCCCGGAAGAAAGTAGAATCCCAAATAATATTGCATTGTGTCACATAAATCGCGTGAATCAGTATCCCAACGTGACAAACATGTCAAGGTTTTATCATGCAATAGATCTGAGATAGCTAAATATGCCTTAGGGCAAAGCCCCACGGGGCGGAATTGCTCTTGAATTCCGCTGCGGACACTCCGCAGCGTTAATCCGCAGCAGAGCCGTTTCTCCATTGCCTTCCACTTCTTTTTAGTAGGCTTCGTTTAGACGTGGCTGAAAATTCCGCTGCGGAGCATAGGCTGCGGTGCGGAATTTGGTGTCCGCAGCATACAATGGATGTTGCGGACCAGTGGCGGACTGGTTGCGGACTCATTGCTGAAGTTCTCCATTGACTTCAATGGAGATTCTAAATTCCGCAATGAAGTCCGCAGATGTCATGCACATGTTATGTGTGCTGCGGATGCGTCTTGCTTTTTTGACATGACATTTCTTCATTCTGGCTGGACCTATGTATTTCTAGGTCTACAGCCAGACTGAGGAAGTCAATGGGGCTCCCGTAATTACGGGAGCGTTGCTAGGAGACGTCAGTAAATAGTCACTGTCCAGGGTGCTGAAAGAGTTAAGCAATCGGCAGTAACTGTTTCTGCATCCTGGACAGTGACTACCGATCCCACTATACAGCAACCTGTCAAAAAAATTGAAGTTCATACTTACCGAGAACTCCCTGCTTCTGTCTCCAGTCCGGCTTCCCAGGATGACGTTTCAGTCTAAGTGATGGCTGCAGCCAATCACATGGACTGCCGCGTCATCCAGGGAGGTCGGGCTGGATGCCGAAAGAGGGACACGTCACCAAGACAACGGCCGGTAAGTATGAAATTCTATTACTTTCACTAGGGAAAGTGCTGTCCCTTCTCTCTATCCTGCACTGATAGAGAGAAGGGAAGCACTTTTACCGTAGTACGCAGCAGCTAGTCCACATCAATTTACTGCACATTTTGGGCAGATCCGCCGCAGAATCTGCAACGCAGATTCTGTGCGGCATTGATGCGGAGGAAAACCGCCACGTGGGGCCATGCCCTTAGAAATCCCATTTGCAGTTTTCTGATAAAGGGGAAAATACAACTCATAGGGGGTTTTAGGGGGATTAAATATAATATTAGCATTGAGCCTAAAGTGCCAGATTCTCAAATATTTGTAAAAATCCACTTTTGGTATAGAGTATTTGCTTGAGATCTCTGCAAAAGCGGACAAAAAATCTCCACTCGGAAAGTCTGACAAGGTGTTAATACCACTCATCTCCCAATTAGATAAATCCAAATTAGGAATCAAATGCGTAAGGGTATGTTCCCATGGCCTATTTTCAGCTGTTTTTCGGGCCATAAATGCCACAAAAAATGGCTAAAAATACGGAAGCTGAACGCCTCCAAACATCTGCCCATTGATTTCAATGAGAAAACCGGCAGTTCGTTCCTACGGAGAAAAAAGACGCCCCGTAAAAAGAAGTGCATGTCACTTCTTGAGCCATTTTTGGAGCCGTTTTTCATTGTTGCAATAGAAAAACAGCTCCATAAACGGCCGTTCAAAAAAAGCTTAATGCATAAAAAAGGCTGAAAATTAGAGTCAGTGTTCCCTTGAAAACAACACCATATTTTACAGCCACTTTTTGTTTGTCGTGTGAACATACCCTAAGAGTTCTAATAGACATGTCAAACACTCTCATTGAAAAAAATTATTTTTTTATAACCACCATTAGATTCCAAGATGACTAACCAGCCCTAATTGTCAAAAGAGCAGGAGAAGGAATTTGTAATTTAACCCCCTACCCACATCACGACATAATAGCACATTGTGGTGCGGGGGATGATGTTACAGCTGACACTCGGGACTAATGGCCAGGAACAGCAATCGAGCTGTTACTGGCTGTTTACACATTAGATGCTGGGATCAATCATGATTGCAGCATCTAACACGATACAAAGAGGGGGAGCGGCCTCCATGAGCTCATCGGAGCCCCCACAGTGTGATCGGGGGTGACGATGGCTGTCATGGCAGCCCAGGGGCCTAATAAGGGCCCCCAGGACTGCCTCTCTTCATCTCCTGTTAAGCACTGCATCTGGAAGGGCTACACAGGAGCCTGTAAAAATTACAATACACTGCAATACATTAGTATTGCAGTGTATTGTACCAGTCATCTAACGATCGCTTGTTCAAGTACCATAGGGTGACTAATAAAATGTGTAAAAAAAAGTTTAATAAATTTTTTAGTAGTGTAAAAAATATATATATATATATATATATATATATATTAAAAGTTTTTAAAAAAAAACTTTTCCCATTTTTCATCTAAAGTAATGTAAAAAATAAAATAAATATACAAATTGGTATTGGTATAATTCCAAACTTTTACAATATAGCATTATTCAATGCGCACGGTGAACGCCATAAAAAGAAAAAAAATATAAAACGCCAGAATCACAGTTTTTTTTTGGTCACTTCATATCCCACAAAAAAATGAAATAAAAAGTGATCAAAAAGTCTCATGCAGCCCAAAATGGTACAATAGCAACCACAGTCGCCTCGCAAAAAAATAAGCCCTCAAACCGCTCAATGAACATAAAAATAAAAATGTTATGGCTCTCAGAATGCGTATTTCACTGTTTGATATGATATTTGCTTGTGCTCCCACAAATTGTTAGAAATAGACAATTCACTGATTGTGACTGAGTAAAATGTTAAAATTTTATTAAATAACTCGCTAAAATCAGGGGTACAATCACCCCTGTGAAAAGAGCTCACCGTGCTAAATAATAGAAAAAATATATTAAATATACTTCATTAACTGAATCAGTTGCGAACCCTCATAAATGAGTATGTAAGGATATATAGGATCAAAAGATGTTTAAACATTGGTGTTACAGCGAATAGGACCCATAACACCGGAGCCTGCTGTTACCGCTCCTACGAACCCCAGTGCCAGGTTAAAATATCAATAACGCTGTCACCTACGCTAGCAATCCCCTCTCATGTCTGACCCTACGCGTTTCTGTATAATCATTTTATCAGGCGTCTGTTCATTATAGAACTGGCTACTACGCCAGCAATATTGAATTGTGTACGGAAGCGTGCTCGCATTGATATCAGCGGGACGCTTCACTCAGGACTCGGAGTATATATAACTAATACTCTGCCCAAGGGGCGGAGCCCAAGCGCTTATTCTGGCCTATCAATATCGCAAACGTCATTCGTGACGTGTGGTCATGTGAAACCCGGCGCGTCAGGTGACATACCCGGAAATCACAGCCATCGCCTAACCAAACGCGCATGCGCAGAGAGAGGCAGCAAAGTGTATCTCATTATAGCCTCTAGCCCCTTACGTCTAAGGAGAGGAGTAACCTGTTGTCATGGGAATCAAGAACGCTGTCCAGCTCAAGACTGCACCCTGACAACCAATAGTCTAACTTGCCCTCCGGTCCCACACTATAGGAAGTGGATTGTCAAGTCATTAATGTACAATATAATACAGCATGACCCACAATACATATATAAGTGGGACACCCGTACCAATTCAGAGAAAAAATGTTGACTTTATAATTGGATCCGAATAGATTGATAGATGTTCAAATAAAGCCCGTATAATTTGTCTGCTCATTCAGGCCATCTGGTTGTATGCATGCCAACCTATAGATCCACTGGGCCTCTTTTCTCAGGATCAAATTGTCCCAGTCCCCTCCTCGTTTTGGTGGACAGACCAGTTCAATCGCCTGAAAACTTAAACATTCTGCTCTTCCTTGATGTTTCTCATGTATATGTTTTGATATGGGAGTATCCGTCACATTTGTCACATCCCCTACATGTTCTCTAATTTGGCGACTAAATTACCGGATAGTCTTACCCACATAATTCAGTGGGCATGGACATGTAATCAGGTAAACCACCCCGATTTCGGTGGTGACACTATTGAATTTCCTCCCATTCTGGATAAAGTTGCAATCTCTGCAGCTGCCTCATTTATATGTACCTGGACTCTTCCTATCCAACCATGTTCCTTGTTGCAGTATAGGATCAAAACAGCTATGCATCACTCTGACCTTTATATTCTTTCTCATTCGGAAAGTGACAGATGGTTGGTTAGTTATCTGGTACGCTAAATCCATATCTGCACTGAGAATACGCCAATATCTCTTAAGTATTTTCATCACTTCTGGTTGTTTAAAGTCAAAAGAGCCTATGAGCCTCATGATATTCTCTTCTTTTTTCTCTCTAGAGACTAAAAGACTAGTTCTATCTGAGTCTCTTGCCATCTCATAAGCCTTTTTTACCACCTGTTTGGGAAAACCTCTCTCCCTCAATCTATTACCAAGATCCTGTGATTAAAACTCAAAATCTTCTAGGGAACTACAATTATGACATACCCTCATAAACAGACCCCTGATGAAATGATTATACAGAAACGCGTAGGGTCAGACATGAGAGGGGATTTCTAGCAAAGGTGACAGCGTTATTGTTATTTTAACCTGGCACTGGGGTTCGTAGGAGCAGGCTCCAATGTTGTTATGGGTCCTATTCGCTGTAACACCAATGTTTAAACGTCTTTTGATCCCATTTATCCTAATATACTCATTTAGGAGGGTTCGCAACTGAATCAGTTAATGAAGTTTATTTAATATATTTTTTCTATTATTTGGCACGGTGGGCTCTTTTCACGGTCGTGATTGTACCCCTGATTTTAGCGAGTTATTTAATAAAATGTAAACATTTTACTCATTAGTCACAATCAGTGAATTCTCTCAGAATGTGGCGACAAAACACAATTTTTAACAATTCGTTTCTTCCTTGTAAAAGTAGTAAAACAGAAAACTATATAAATTTGTTATCGCCGTAATCGTATTGACCGGTAGAAAAAGTAAACATGCCATTTTTACCGTACGGTGAAAGCCGTAAAAATTAAACCTCAAAATATTGAAGAATCAATGTTTTTTTCCTATTCCACACCACAAAGAGTTTCCCGTTTCCAATTTCCCAATACATTATAAGGTAAATAAATGGTGCAGTGAAAAACTACAACATGTCCCGCAAAAAACAAGCCCTCATTTGGCTTTATCAATGGAAAAATAAAAAAGTTATGGCTTTAGGAAGGTGGGGAGGAAAAAATGGAAACGAAAATCCGAAAAATTACTGTGACGGGAAAGGGTTAAGGGCAAATGCCCATAAGTAGGTATTGAGTGAACTATAATGTCAAAATTTAGATAAAATTTGCACAAATTATGATTTTTCTAAATTTAAATGTATCTGCTTGTAAAACAGATAGTAATACCACACGACATAGTTACTATTTCACATATTCCATATGTCTACTTTATATTTGCATAATTTTTTGAACATTATTTAATTTTTCTAGGACTTTACAAGGCTTAGAACTTTAGCAGCAATTTCTCACATTTTCAAGAAAATGTCAAAAGGCTATTTCTACAGGGACCAGTTCAATCCTGAAGTGGCTTTGAGGGCCTTATGTACTAGATAGACCCCATAAATCACCCCATATTAAAAACTGCACCCCTCAACGTATTCAAAACAGCATTTAGAAAGTTTCTTAACCCTTTAGGCGCTTCACAGGAATTAAAGCAAAGTAGGGGAGAAATTGACAAATTTACAAATTTTATTTCTTTTGCTGAAATTCATTTGTAATAAAAAAAAATCTGTGACACAGAAGGTTTTACCAGAGAAACGCAACTCAATATTTATTGCCCAGATTCTGCAGTTTTTAGAAATATCCAACATGTGGCTCTAGTGTGATAATGGACTGAAACAAAGGAGCATCTAGTGGATTTTGTGTCGTCCTTTTTTTAGAATATATTTTAGGCACCATATCAGGTTTGAAGAGGTCTTGTAGTGCTGAAACAGAGGAAATCCCCCAAAATTGACACGGTTTTGGAAACTACACAACTCAAGGAATTTATCTAGGGGTATAGTTAGCATCTTGACTCCACAGTTCTTTTGCTATATTTATTGGAGTTTGTCTGTGAAAGTGAAAATCGACTTTTTTTCTGAAAAAATATAAAAAAAATAATATTTGCAAGGAATAAAGAATAAAAAGCACCCCAAAACTTGTAAAGCTACTTCTCCCGATTACAGAAATACCCCATATGTGGTACTAAACTGCTGTTCGGACCCACGGCAGAGCTCAGAAGCGAAGGAGCGCCATTTGGATTTTGTTTTGCTGGTATTTCAGTTTATAATGTGGGGGTATATGTAATCTGTGCGGAGTACATCAGGGCATAATAAGAGGTTATAATAATGGGGTAAATAAATAATTATCCGCAGATATGTGGCCGATGTCGCACTGATAAATGGCGCCCGATCTTATCCGCTTTTGGACACTGCACAATTTCTGTCGCTATATTCTGAGAGCCAGAACTTTTTTTATTTTTTATTCACTGGAGCTGTTTGAGGGCTTATTTGTTGCGGAACAATCTGTAGTTTTCATTGGTACCATTTTAGGGTACATTTTTTTATCACTTTTTTGGCAAGCAAAGTGACAAAGAAACATAAATTCTGACAAAGTTTTTTGTCTTTTGTTTTTTACAGTGTTCACCGTGCGCTATAAATGACATTTTACTTGTTTCTGCGGGTCGATACGATTACAACGATACCATATGTATATCTTTTTTTATGTCTTGTGGCGTTTGCGCAATAAAATCACTTTTCGATAAAATTATTTATTTTTTGTGTCATCATATTCTGCGAGACATAACTTTTTTTATTTTTCTGTCAAAAAAGCTGTGTAAGGGCTTGTTTTTTGCGGGACGGGTTTTAGTTTTTATTGGTACTATTTTGGCGTACATGCGACTTTTTGATCACTTTTTATTCTATATTTTGGGAGGGTTAATGACCAAAAAATAGTGATTCTGACATTGTTTTTTCATTATTTTTTTCGCGGTGTTCACCGTGTGGGAAAAATAATATTATAGTTTTATCGTTTGCGTCGTTATGAACGCGTTGATACCAAATATGTGTACTTTTTTTAAACATTTTCATTTTTTTCCTATAATAAAAGACTTATTATAGGTAAAAAAGCATTTTTTGTTTTTGTAACTTATAACTTGTTTTTACACTTTTATAAAACATTTTTATTACTTTTTTTTAAAAACTTTTTACTTGTATTACTTGAAGACCTGCAGCACTGATAGCTGCTATAATACATTACACTACCTAGGTAGTGTAACGTATTATAAACTGTCAGTGTGACGCTGAGAGTCACACTGACAGGAAGCTTATGAGGACCGGCCTCCGGCTGGTACTCATAGGCTGCTGTGCATGGCAGACCCGGGGGCTGTTGTATGGCCTCCAGTTTTGCCTTATAACCGACTGCAGCACCCGCATTCGGTCCCCGGGAAAGTTTGTTGTAGCAACAAACTTTCCAGTTTGTTATAGTAACAAACTTTCCAGTTCGTTGCTACAACAAACTTTCCCTGCGATCACATGACCGGGACCTGAACCAATTAGGTCCCGATCATGTCTCCGGGACCAAAGGCAGGGGATAACAGCGCGATCCGGATGTCAGCGATACTCCGAGACACCCGGATGGCGCTATTAACACCCACTGTGAATTCATGTTGGCGCTGCACAGAGCCAAGCAAGCGCCGGCGTGAATTTACTGTGGGCGGTCGGGAAGCGGTTAAATACATTTTTCTTAATATATAAAAGTTAAAAAGAGCCCTTTTTCCATTTTCTCCCCAAGCACATTGTAAAAAAAACCTTAACATAACTGGCATCAACGCATCTGTAAAAGTCCAAACTATCACAATATAACATTATTTAACCCGCACAGTGAACGCCGTAAAAAAATATATATAAAACGCCAGAACCGCTGTTTTTTGGTCACTTCATCTCACACGAAAAATAAAATAAGAAGTGATCAAAAAGTCTTGTGTACCCCAAAATGTTACCAATAGAAACTACAGCTCAACCTGCAAATAATAAGCCCTCACACTGCTCAATCAACTAACCCAGTGCCCTGTATTTTAATTGATTTTATTTGACAGTAATTTTTTTGTTTTATTAGTTCCACTATGGGACTACACTATGCGATATTCTGATCGCTTCTATAATGGTTTATTATAGTTAGTGTACATGAATAAAGAATGGTATCTAAACATCCTCCAAGAGCAACTTCTCCCACCGATCCAAGAGCAATTTAGTGATGAACAATGCTTTTTCCAGCATGATGGAGCACCATGTCACAAGGTAAAAGTGATTACTAAGTGGCTCGGTGAACAAAACATTGAAACTTTGGGTCCATGGCCAGGAAACTCCCCAGAACTCAAACCCATTGAGGACCTGTGGTCAATCCTCAAGAAGTGGGTGGAAAAACAAAAACACATAATTTGTGATAAACTACAAGCACAGATTAGGTAAGAATGGGTTGCCATCAGTCAGGATTTGGATTTGGATGTCACTTTAACATGCCGCAGCTTTGTTTTGATTTATTTGTCAAAGCTTCATAAAAATAAAAATAATAGGTTTTTAAGGAAGCAAAATCAAATGTTTTGAGGACAATGGAGAGGGCAATGTTACCTTTGCAAAGTAATTCTGACTTTATTGTGAGTGGGCTCCACAGTTTTCCACGGCAGGCGATCTGTAATTGGACAAGTGTTGTGGTCACAAATGAGTAGAATTTAAACAAATCCAGACTGAAGAAAAGTAAAATAAATTCAAAGTTTGCTAGTACAGTACATATGTTTGTATATACAGATGAGCAGGCATGACAACAAATACCACATTTTGCCTGTTACTACACATTAAGGCTACGTTCACATCTGCGTTGTGGCATCCGTTTTAGCGGATCCATTGAAATTAAAAAAAACGGACAGATTGACTGATGCCAGACTGAATGCAATGGAAGGTAAAATATGTATTTTTTTTGACGGATCAGTTTACCAGATCCATCAAAACAACTGACTCTTTTATTTCCGTTTGTGACAGTATGTCATCAGTTAGACTCTATTCTTAACGGATCTGTTTTTATCTTTGCATCTTGCATTCATTTTTAGTCTGCACATGTGCAGAACAAAAATTTATCAGTTAAACGTAATGCATAAGGGCATGTTCACACATATAATAAAAAATGGCTGAAAATTATAGAACTGTTTTTTGGAGCTGAAAACTTTTTTTGAGGTGTTTTTGGAGACGTTTTTGGAGCTGTGTTTCTATTGACACAATGAAAAACAGCTCAAATAATGGCTCGAGAAGTGACATGCTTCTTTTTACGCTGTGTTTTTTTACGCGCTGAATTCAATGGGCAGATGTTTATAGGTGTTTAGCTACCATTTTTCAGGCATTTTTCGAGGCGTTTAAGCCCCGAAATACATCTGAAAACACAGCGTGTGAACATACACTAACTATTACAAATGGATGGTACATCAGTTTGTATACATCATTCATTGACTTTACTGTTAAAAAAACCCCGGAATGCTCCCTTCAGTCAGGTTTCCATCATTTTTAACGGAAACAATAGCGCAGCAGACTACAGTATTTCTTCTGTCAAAAAAACGCAGTCCTGATGGAGCCTAACTGAGCACAACCGATGCAAAAATAAACTCCATTGAAATCAATGGCTTTGTTTAACAGAAACGTTAACTTAATTTATTTTCGTCCTCTGACAGATCCACTAGAACGGAAGCCACAATGCAAATGGGAACGCAGCCTAAGGCTTCGTTCCCATCTGCGTCGGGACTTTGTTCAAAAACGACGGAGCCCTTAAACAACGATGACAAACAGAAACCATTTGCACCGAATCCGTCCCCATTGTAATCAATGGTGATGCAAACGGAAACCTTTGCTCTCCGTTTGTTTCAGTTTGTATTCCATTCATAGGTTTCCCTGATGGAAAGCTCAGACGGAACCCATGAACGGAGTCCTGACGCAGATGTGAACGAAGCATAAGCTGCATGTATTAAAATTGTCTCATGTTAAGGCCAGGATCGCACACAGTTTTGATGCAGTTTTTGGCTCAGATTTTTTAGCCAAATCCAGAAGTGGATCCAAAAAGAAAGAAAGGTATAAAGAAAAAATGAATGCATCTCCTTTGTTATGTGTTTAGTTCTAAATACTGAGCCAAAAACTGCCACAAAAACTGTGTCAAACTTTGTGTGTGATCTTGGCCTAAATGTGGTTCTGACTAGAGCAACTGATGAGTACATTGTTCCAATCCAATTTAAAACTAAACACTGATGGGTTTCTTTGGGCAAGACATAAAATATTCTATGTATTTATTATTATCTTTACCTGCATACCTAGGATCAGAGTCTTTGCTAGGATCTTAAATGATCAGGGGTGCAAGCCTTAAAGAGGCTCTGTCACCACATTATAAGTGGCCTATATTGTACATGATGTGATCGGTGCTGTAATGTAGATTACAGCAGTGTTTCTTATTTAGAAAAACGATCATTTTTGATGGAGTTATGACCTATTTTAGCTTTATGCTAATGAGTTTCTTAATGGTCAACTGGGCGTGTTTTACTTTTTTGACCAAGTGGGCGTTGTGGAGAGAAGTGTTTGACGCTGCCCAATCAGCGACCAATCAGCGTTATACACTTCTCCCTACTCATTTACACAGCATATAGTGATCTTATTACATCACTATGTGCAGCCACATAAACACACTATAACGTTACTCAAGTATTGAGTGACGTTATAGTGTGTTTATGTGGCTGCACATAGTGATGTAATAAGATCACTATATACTATGTAAATGAATGGGGAGAAGAGTATGACGCTGATTGGTCAATATAGGCCACTTATAATGTGGTGACAGAGCCTCTTTAAGGCATATGTTTTCTCCCTCACCTTGACAAAAAATGAATTGTGTGTATATATGTATATACATGTATATATGTATATATATATATATATATATATATATATATATATTGTAGCAGTGCAGCTACTGGACAGGGCAGAAACTCAGGTTTTAAGCAACCAGGGAGCATGTACAGCAGAGAGGGTTTTCTGTGCTGGTGCTTGGGCTGTCTGATGAGCCTAGTTATTCTCCACCTGAGACGGCTCTTTATATCAGGTGTGTGCTGTCCACACAGGGCTCTCAGTCTGGGGAAGACAGGCATGCTAGCCTGTGAGAGTCACCACCGTGTGAGGTAAAACTGAAGGTTTTGAGGTGCTGGGCACAAGGCTCAGTGTAACATAGTGAGGGACACTGAATGTGTTAGTTAGAGGCTGGATGGCCTAGGGTTTATTTTGTATGTTTATTGTTGTACCACTGACTGCTGTTGTGAAGACAATAAAGCTAGCTGCGGCTGGTTTAAATCTTTTTGGAGTGAACTTTCTATGTGTGCCAACCATCTCACCAGGGAGATGGCGATCCCATGAGCTAAGTGGTCCCCAAGTTGTCACAATTTATATATATATATATATATATATATATATACAGGGTGGGCCATTTATATGGATACACCTAAATAAAATGGGAATGGTTGGTGATATTAACTTCCTGTTTGTGGCACATTAGTATAAAGGAGGGAGGAAACTTTTCAAGCTGGGTGTTGACCATGGTGGCCATTTTGAAGTTGGCAATTTTGTATCCAACTTTAGTTTTTTCAATGGGAAGAGGGTCATGTGACACATCAAACTTATCGAGAATTTCACAAGAAAAACAATGGTGTGCTTGGTTTTAACGTTACTTTAAACTCTTTGTTTACAGCCATTGAGATGTCACAGAGGATAACACGTGAGGAGCGGATAGAAATTGTGTTGATGTCTGGTGAACGCAGTCCCCAGGTCATTGCAGCAGATTTTAATGCAAGACACCCTACGAGACCACCCATCTCCCATGCTACAGTTTGCAAACTGCTTGCCAAGTTTTGTGAAACTGGTTCAGTGTTGGATTTGCCCAAATGTGGACGCATGAAAACTGTCACTAATGAAGAAACATCAGTGGCTGTCCTAGCTTCATTCAGCAAGAGCCCACAGCGTAGCACTCGCCGCATGTTACTGGAGAGTAGCATCAGTCGAACATCCCTTCGGCGGATATTAGGTACTCACAAATGGCACCCTTAAAAACTCCAGCTGCTGCAGCATCTCAACGAGGATGACCGAGATCGGCGCACTGAATTTGCAGAATGGGCAAAACAAAAATTGGAACAGGACCCTCAGTTTACACAGAACATTTTGTTCAGTGATAAGGCAAACTTTTATGTGAATGGTGAAGTTAACAAACAAAACCACCGCTATTGGTCTGACACTAACCCACATTGGATAGATCCCTCCAAGACTGTTGGAACACAAAAATTTATGGTATGGCGTGGTATATGGGGTACAAAGATAGTGGGGCCATTCTTCATCAATGGAAAACTCAAGGCCATGGGATATCTGAAATTGCTACATGATAATGTGTTTCCCTCTTTATGCACTGAAGCTGGCACGTTCCCTGAGTTTTTCCAGCAAGATGGTGCACCACCACATTATGGGTTTCAGGTCCGAGCATTCCTAGATGAACAGTTTCCTGGAAAGTGGATTGGTCGTCGTGGGCCAGTTGAATGGCCCCCTAGGTCTCCCGATCTGACCCCCTTAGACTTTTATCTTTGGGGTCATCTGAAGGCAATTGTCTATGCTGTGAAGATACGAGATGTGCAGCAACTGAAACTACGGATACTGGAAGCCTGTGCTAGCATTTCTTCTGCGGTGTTGCTATCAGTGTGTGAAGAGTGGGAGAAGAGGGTTGCATTGACAATCCAACACAATGGGCAGCACTTTGAACACATTTTATAAGTGGTCAGAAACTTGTAAATAACTCATGAAAGAATAAAGTAACGTTAAAACCAAGCACACCATTGTTTTTCTTGTGAAATTCTCGATAAGTTTGATGTGTCACATGACCCTCTTCCCATTGAAAAAACTAAAGTTGGATACAAAATGGCCGACTTCAAAATGGCTGCCATGGTCAACACCCAGTTTGAAAAGTTTCCCCCCTCCCATATACTAATGTGCCACAAACAGGAAGTTAATATCACCAACCATTCCCATTTTATTTAGGTGTATCCATATAAATGGCCCACCCTGTATATATATATATATATATATATATATATATATATATATATATATATATATATATATGTATATATAATACAGTTACAAGTCACAATGTCAGGCAAACACTATCTAACAAAACTAATAATACACAGTTACACAGTTTTATTGTTCATTTTTTTTTAGCACTTTGAGTACACATCCACAGTGCAGGGAGAAAAGGTGAGTGAACCTTTAAAGCCCCATGCACACAAACGTATTTTTTTAGCGGCCACAATTTACCTGCAAAAATTGCGAGCCCATTCATTTCAATGGGCCCATGCACACGACCGTGGTTTCCACGGTCCGTGCATGGGCCAGTAGCCTGGACTGCAAAAAGAACGGACATGTCTTATTAAGGCCGTGTTTTGCGGTCTAGGCTCATAGAAATTATTGCATGCGGTCATGTGCACAGACCGCGAATTGCAGGCGGCTCGTGGGCAACACTCCGCGGCCGTCCAAATCGCAAATCACGGCCGTGCACACCACTACGGTCGTGTGCATGAGGAATAAATTGAACCTCTTAATGATGGGCTTATTTTGGCCCCTAATGACCAAAATATTTTATTATTTTTCTTTATTGTCGGATTCAAAGAGACATAAATTTCTTTATTTTTCCATCAACATAGCTGTTTGAGGACTGTATTTTTTAGTGGCACCATTTTGAGGTACATGTAGTTAATTAATAAATGTTTATTAACTGTTTTTGGGGGGGAATGGAAAAAAAAAACAACAATTCCACCATTATTTTTTGCATTTTACGTTTATGCCATTCACTGTGCTGCATTACCTTTATTCTATGGGTCGATACGATTATGGTGATACCAAATATGTATAGGTTTTTGTTTTACTACTTTTGCACAATAAAACATATTTTTGTATTAAACAGGTTATATTACACATTTTTGCATAGTAACCACAATGTAAAACTATTTTACATAGAAAACAAATTTGAGGTATACATAATATCAGGTAGAGAATACAATCATAATTAATAGACCTCGATATAACATACCTTAAAGCATAAGGGTATGTGCACACGATGAGAGGCTTTTACGTCTGAAAAGACAGACTGTTTTCAGGAGAAAACAGCTGCGTCGTTTCAGACGTAAATGCTGCTCCTCGTATTATGTGAGGCGTCTTTGACGTTTCTAATCTTGAGCTGCTCTTCATTGACTTCAATGAAGAACGGCTCAAATTACGTTGCAAAGAAGTGCCCTGCACTTCTTTGCCGAGGCAGTCAATTTACGCGTCGTCGTTTGACAGCTGTCAAATGACGACACGTAAATGACAGGTCGTCTGCACAGTACGTCGGCAAACCCATTCAAATGAATGGGCAGATGTTTGCCGACGTACTGTAGCCCTATTTTCAGACGTAAAACGAGGCATAATACGCCTCGTTTACGTCTGAAAATAGGTCATGTGAACCCAGCCTTATAGGGAACCTGTCACCGGCATTTCACCTACTAATCTTTACTTATCCCTCACTGGCCGTCGCTATCAAAAGTTCATTACCATTATTCCCCCTCCTAAACTCCTCCTCCGACTGTAAATAATGGTCTGCAAACATTTTGCGCCTTTTATCGTAATAATTTGTTGTCCATTTGTGCGCGCACACCAGAAGAGGACATTAATGCACAAGCACGGGATTGTGAGTGCTGGGGGGCGGCGGGGAGCTGTCAATCAAAAGTAAGGAGGCGGAGTAAACTCGGAAAGACTTGAGGAATGAAGATATGAATCTTTTCAAACGAAGATTTGACTCTTTTCAAATGAAGATTTGACTCTTTTCTGCTCATTTGCATACGGTGTGGGAACACTCAAAAACGGAATACTAAAACCTACGTAGCCCACTTAGAGGATAACTATAGGTTATATAGAAATGATTTTTTCACCCACTACCACCAGGTATTACTGGTTTAATAGGTGAAATGCTGGTGACCGGTTCCCTTTAAGAAGCAAGGCACAGCTTACAGCTGTAAACATATAAAAATGTGTATAATGTGTAATGATATTATAGAGCAAAATATGAGAACAAACTAAAACAGTAATATAATAAAACCAGATCAGAACAGTAGCTCACTGCAATAGATAGGATAATGGGAAATAAGTTCCATTAACGTTATGTATGAAGAGAGACCACATAATAACTAGGGGAGATCCATTTGTCCCAAGTTGGTCCTTGTGTTAGCCGAAGTCCCTGTACGGAGGTAATCGTTCTTTCCATAGAACAATTATTGCTAACATATTGAATTACTTCAGACAAAGCAGGAGTGGAAGTTTTTTTTTCCCAATATTTAGCTATTAGAATTTTTGCAGAGGTCAATACATAAAAAAGAATTGTTTTATCATGAGAATAAAAATCTGCTACACCTATGTTATGTAAAGCCAATTCTGGAGGACACTTGATTAGATGTAGCAGAACAGTAGTTAAAGAGAACGTTTCACTACCCCAGACTTGTGCAACTGAGTGCACCATGTTATAGGCGCTGCTGCACAGACCTTGGGGCACTTTGAATTACATAGCTGTTTAGTCTGAGGCTATTTCACACAGCTTATTTTTGGCCGTTTTTGTTCAAACGGCCGAAAAATATCCGGAAAATCAGAGCAGAACGTCTTCAAACATCTGCCCATTGAATTCAATGGGAAAAACTGCGTTCTGTTCCGATGGGGCATTTTTTTACGCTGTCGTTTTGAAAATCGGCCGCATGTCACTTCTTCAGCTGTTTTTGGAGCCGTTTTCAATTTACTCTATAGAAAAACAGCTCCAAAAACGGGCATAGAAAACGCCACAAAAAACGCGAATTTGCTTAAAAAACATCTGAAAATCAGGAGCTGTTTTTCCTTGAAAACAGATCCGTATTTTCAAACATTTTCTGCTAAGCGTGTGAACATACACTTATCCGTTCTGGAGATATCGTGGCAGTTATAATTGGTGCCCGATATGTAAATTAGCCCATGTACTATCAGAGGGGCGTTTCTGGACATGGAAAGCTGAGGGGCATGATAGTGAGGGTATGTTCACACACTACACTAAAAACGTCTAAAAATACGGAGCTGTTTTCCAGGGAAAACAGCTCCTGATTTTCAGATGTTTTTTAAGCCACTCGCGTCTTTCGCAGCGTTTTTTACGGCCGTTTTTGCAGCTGTTTTCAATAGAAACTATGAAAAACAGCTCCAAAAACGTCCCAAGAAGTGACCTGCACTACTTTTTTGCTGACGTTTTTTTACGCGGCCGTTTTTCAAAACAGCCGCGTAAGAAAACGGCCCATCGGAAACAGAACGCTTTTATTTCCATTGCAATCAATGGGCAGATGTTTGGAGGCATTCTGCTTCGGATTTTTCGGCCGTTTTTCAGACGTTTAAGGCCCGAAAAACGGGCGAAAATTGCCGGTGGGGACATACTCTTAGAGTTCTAACATTGTCCAATCAGCTGCAGACAGTGTCACATGGACTTCTACTGTGTGATCTCTTTCCTGTGTATGTGTATGTACACGCTCTCCTCCTTTTGGGCACACATGCAGCAGAGATAACACACAGTAGATGCAGCTGTGACACTGTCTGCAGCTGATTGGACAGTGTTAGAACTCTAAGGGTATGTGCACACGGTAGCAGGCTTTTACGTCTGAAATGACAGACTGTTTTCAGGAGAAAACAGCTGCGTCGTTTCAGACGTAAAAGCTCCTCCTCGCATTTTGCGAGGCTTCTCTGACAGCCGTAAATTTTGAGCTGTGCTTCATTGAGTTCAATGAAGAACGGCTCAAATGACATCTGAAAGAAGTGTCCTGCACTTCTTTTGACGAGGCTGAATTTTTACGCGTCGTCGTTTGACAGCTGTCAAACGACGACGCATAAATGACAGGTTGTCTGCACAGTATGTCGGCAAACCTATTCAAATGAATGGGCTGATGTTTGCCGACGTATTGTAGCCCTATTTTCAGACGTAAAACGAGGCATAACACGTCTCGTTTACGTCTGAAAATAGGTCGTGTGAACCCAGCCTAACTATCATGCCCCCAGCTTTCCATGTCCAGAAAAGCCCCACTGACAGTACAGGGGCTAATTTACATATTGGGCGCCAATTATAACGGCACCGATATCTCCAGAACGGCTTAGACTACACAGCTAATTCAAAGTTCCCCAAGGGCTGAGCAGCAGTGTCTATAAGATGGTGCACTCGGCTGTACATGTCTGGGGTAGTGAATGCTTCTCTTTAACACCCTGTCTATTTTACACCAAAAAACTCTAATGAGTGAGCAGTCCCGAAAAATGTGCCTAAGAGTGGCCGTAAATGCATGACATCTCCAGCATAAATTGCAAGAGTTTGGTTAAATCAGAGATGGATGATGGGGTGTCATATATCATTGATATAAAATCTTCCTAGTGGCCTCCAAGTGCTGGTTAGATTTAGACAACTCAGTCACCAGGAAGAAAGTAGAATCCCAAATAATATTGAATTGGGTCACATAAATCAGTTTCCCAACGTGACAAACATGTCAAGGTTTTATCATGCAATAGATCTGAGATAGCTAAATATGCCTTAGAAACCTCTTTTGCAGTTTTCTGATGATGGTGAAAATACAACTCATAGGGGGTTTTAGGGGGATTAAATCTAATATTACTATTGAGCATAAAGTGCCAGATTCTCAAATATTTCTAAAAATCCACTTTTGGTATAGAGTATTTGCTTGAGATTTCTGAAAAAGTGGACAAAAAAACCTACACTTCGAAACTCTGACAAAGTGTTAATACCACTCATCTCCCAATTAGATAAATCAAATTTGTAAGGGTATGTTCTCACGGCCTATTTTCAGCCATTTTTCGGGTCATAAATGCCCCAAAAATCGACTAAAAATTCGGAGGCTGAATGATTCCAAATATCTGCCCATTGATTTCAATGGAAAAAAGGTGGTTCATTCCCACGGGGCATATTCCAACGTGGCCGTTTGGAAGAACAGCGCGTAAAAGGACGCCCTGTAAAAAAGAAGTGCATGTCACTTCTTGAGCAATTTTTGGAGCTGTTTTTCATTGTCTCAATAGAAAAACAGCTCCAAAAACAGCCGTTCAAAAAAAATGCTTGATGCATAAAAAACGGCTGATAATCAGAGGCTGTTTTCCCTTGAAAACAGCTCCATATTTTACAGCCACTTTTTGTTTGTCGCGTGAACATACCCTAAGGGTATGTTCACACGCCATCGTCAATTACGCATGAAATTATGGAGCTGTTTTCAGGCGAAAACAGCTCCTGAATTTCAGACGTAATTGCTCGTACTCGCGTTTTTCGCAGCGTTTTTTTCGGACGTAATTTGGAGCTGTTCTTCATTGGAGTCAATGAAAAACGGCTCCAATTACGTCCCAAGAACTGACATGCACTTCTTTGATGCGGGCATATTTTTAAAAAAGCCCGTCTGCACAGAACATCGTAAGGCCCATTGATTTCAATGGGCAGATGTTTGCAGCCGGTTTGGAGCCGTATTTTCGGGCATAATTCGAGGCGTAAAACGCCCGAATTCCGTCCGTAAATAGGGTGTGTGAACATACCCTAAGAGTTCTAATAGACATGTCAAACACTCTAACTGAAAAAAATACTTTTTTTTTAACCACCATTAGATTCCAAGATGACAAACCAGCCCTAATTGTCTAAAGAGGAGGAGAAGGAAATTGTAATTTAACCCCTACCCGCATCACGACATAATAGTATATTGTGGTGCGGAAGATGATGCTCCGTACACAGCGGGTGTCAGCTGTGTATTATAGCTGACACCCGGTATTAATGGCCAGGTGCAGCGATCGAGCTATTCCTGGCTGTTTAACCCATTCGATCAATTACGATTGCAGCATCTAAGACGTTAGAAAGAGAGCTCATCGGAGACCCTACACCGAGATTAGGGGGTGACGATAGTTGTCGTGGCAGCCCTGGGGCCTAATGAAGGCCCCCAGGACTGCCTCTCTTCATCTCCATCCCTCTGGCAGGGATAAACATGAGCCTGTAAAAATCACAATACACTGAAATACATTAGTATTGCAGTCTGTCTATTGTACCAGTCATCTAATGATCGCTGGTTCAAGCACCCTAGGGGGACTATTGAAATGTGCAAAAAAAGTTTAATAAAGTTTTTAGTAGTGTAAAAATATATATATATATATATATATATATATATATATATATATATATATATATATATATTTTAAAAGTTAAAAAAAACAACCTTTTCCCATTTTTTGGTTGAGGTAAAAATATACAAAAATATACAAATGGGTATCGCTGCGTCCGTAAAACTCCAAACTATTTACAATATAGCTTTATTCAATGCACATGGTGAACGCCATAAAAAGAAAAAAATATGTAAAATGCCAGAATCACTGTTTTTTGGTCACTTCATATCCCACAAATAATTTAATAAAAAGTGATCAAAAAGTCTCATGTAGCCCAAAATGGTACAATAGCAACTACAGCTCGCCTTGCAATAAATAAGCCCTCACACCGCTCAATCAACGGAAGAATTAAAAAATTATGGCTCTCAGAATGTGGCGACTAAACACAAATTTTATTTTTAACAATTAGTTTCTTCCTTGTAAAAGTAGTTAAACATGAAACTATATAAATTTGTTATCGCCGTAATCGTATTAACCAGTAGAAAAAGTAAACATGCCATTTTTACTGTACGGTGAAAGCCGTAAAGATGAAAAGATTGAGGAATCAAAGTTTTTTCCTATTTCACCCCACAAAGAGTTTCCACTTTCTAATTTCCCAATACATTATAAGGTAAATAAATGGTGCAGTGAAAAACTACAACTTGTCCCGCAAAAAACAAGCCCTCATTTGGCATTGTTAATGGAAAAATATAAAAGTTATGGCTTTAGGAAGGTGGAAAGGAAAAATGGAAATGAAAATCTAAAAAATGACTGTGACGGGAAAGGGTTAAGGGCAAAGTCCCATATGTAGGTATCGAGTGAACTATAATGTCCACATTGCTTTTCGATAGTCACCGAGTGTTTGCGATGAATGGGGTTCACCCATTGTCTAATTTGATCTTAAATGGAAACGTGGTAATATACCACAATATATGGAAATCCCAGTCCACCTTTTGATATGGGTGTAACGGCAGGGGGTAAGGAGACGGACAAGTGAGCCCTAATCTACCCGCCACTCTGTCCCTGCCTACTTGCAACGACCCGCCCTAGGCGACGGGGTACAACTGGGCGGCGGTCCCTGCGCTCAGTAAGTGCACGACAAACACGACAAACATACAAGGAACACAAGCAAGGAAAAGGGGCCGTTGCCCACGGCAACACCGTGAGCAACCAGAGTGGTGAACGAGCCGAGTCAAGCCAGGAGTGTGCGAGGTACAAAACGAAAAGCAGAAGAGTAGTCGGTAAGCCAGGGTCGGTATGGAGCAGGATCAAAAATAGCAGGAGCTGTAGCTGGGCCAGGAACCACAAGGAAGGAAACCAAAGCAATAACAAGCACCGAGGGACAGGAAGTGCAGGCTTAAATAGACCGAGGGCGGGAGCTAGCTGAGTCTGGCCAGGTTACGATAGGCTCTCCCACTCCTAAGCCTGCCAGCCTGAATGGTGGAAGCAGGAGTCAGTCTCAGGGATGTATTCTCAGGTGCTGACTGATAAGTTCTGGGAGTTAACCCCGCAGTGCCTGGCAGATCCTTTACAGTACCCCCCCTTTTATGAGGGGCCACCGGACCCTTTCTAAGTGGACCTGGCTTACTGGGGAAACGCAGGTGGAACCTCCTGACCAATACCCCAGCGTGAACATCCCGGGCGGGTACCCAAGTCCTCTCCTCGGGCCCGTATCCTCTCCAATGGACCAGGTACTGGAGGGAGCCTTGGACCATCTTGCTGTCCACAATCCTGGCCACCTCGAATTCCACCCCCTCCGGGGTGAGGATGGGAACAGGAGGTCTCCTCGAGGGAGCCAAGGACGGGGAGCAGCGTTTGAGGAGGGAGGCATGAAACACGTCGTGTATCCGAAAAGACGGGGGTAACTCCAGCCGGAAGGAGACAGGATTGAGGACCTCAATGACCTTATACGGCCCAATAAACCGGGGAGCAAACTTCTTGGACGGAACCTTGAGACGCAAGTTCCTAGATGACAACCACACCAGATCCCCGACCATAAACAGGGGGTTAGCAGAACGTTTTTTATCAGCCTGAGTTTTTTGTACGCTCTGGGACACCTCTAGGTTTTTCTGAACCTGGGCCCAGACTGTGCACAGTTCCCGATGAACGACCTCTACCTCAGGATTGTTGGAACTACCAGGTGAAACGGAGGAGAACCGTGGATTAAACCCAAAATTACAAAAAAAAGGAGAGACCCCAGACGAGTTACTGACCCGGTTATTAAGGGAAAATTCGGCGAGGGGAATGAAAGAGACCCAATCAAATTGACAGTCAGAGACAAAACACCTTAAGTATTGTTCTAGGGACTGATTAGTCCTCTCCGTTTGGCCATTGGTTTCAGGATGGAAGGCAGAGGAGAAGGACAGATCAATCCCCAACTTCATACAGAAGGCTCTCCAAAACAATGAAACAAATTGTACCCCTCTGTCCGAAACAATATTGACAGGGACCCCATGGAGACGCAGGATGTGTTTGACAAACAAGGTAGCCAACGTTTTGGCGTTGGGTAGTTTCTTGAGGGGCACAAAGTGGCACATCTTACTGAAGCGGTCCACCACCACCCACACCACCGACTTGCCTTGGGATGGAGGCAAATCGGTGATAAAATCCATGGAGATATGTGTCCAAGGTCTCTGGGGAATGGGCAACGAACGCAGTAAGCCCGCTGGTCGGGACCTGGGAGTCTTGGACCTAGCACAAACCTCACAAGCGGCGACGTAGGCCTTAACGTCTTTAGGCAACCCAGGCCACCAATAATTTCTGGTAATGAGGTGTTTGGTACCCAGGATGCCTGGATGGCCAGATAGAGCGGAGTCATGATTTTCCCTAAGTACCCTTAGCCGGAATTGCAGGGGAACAAACAGCTTGTTCTCAGGAAGGTTCCCGGGAGCTGCACCTTGATCAGCAGCAATTTCAGAGACTAAATCAGAATCGATCGAGGAAATGATTATACCTGGAGGCAAAATACAAGCAGGATCTTCCTCCGAAGGAGGGCTGGCCATGAAGCTACGCGACAGTGCATCAGCCTTAATATTTTTAGACCCAGCCCTATAGGTAACCAAAAAATTGAATCTGGTAAAAAATAACGCCCATCGAGCTTGTCTCGGGTTTAGCCTCCGGGCAGATTCTAGGAACACCAGATTCTTGTGGTCGGTAAGGACCGTTACCTGGTGCCTAGCCCCCTCCAGGAAGTGGCGCCACTCTTCAAATGCCCATTTAATGGCTAAGAGTTCGCGGTTGCCAATATCATAGTTACTTTCAGTTGGCGAAAACTTCCTGGAGAAGTAGGCACAGGGGCGGAGATGGGTGAGGGACCTGGTACCCTGGGACAAGACAGCCCCCACTCCCACCTCAGATGCGTCAACTTCCACGATAAATGGCTCCATTTGGTTGGGCTGAACCAGCACCGGGGCCGAGACAAAGCACTTCTTAAGGACCTCAAAAGCCTGGACAGCCTCAGGAGGCCAGTGGAGGAGATCAGCACCTTTGCGAGTGAGGTCCGTAAGGGGCTTAGCGATGACCGAGAAGTTAGCAATAAATCTCCTGTAATAATTAGCAAATCCCAAAAAACACTGTAACGCCTTCAGGGAGGCAGGTTGGACCCATTCCGCCACAGCCTGAACCTTGGCGGGGTCCATGCGGAATTCATGAGGAGTGAGGATTTGACCCAAAAATGGAATCTCCTGTACCCCAAACACACATTTTTCGGTTTTGGCAAACAGTTTATTTTCCCGAAGGACCTGGAGCACCTTCCTGACATGCTCCACGTGGGAGGACCAGTCCTTGGAAAACACCAGTATGTCATCAAGGTACACTACCAGAAAAATCCCCAGGTAATTTCTCAAAATCTCATTTATGAAATTCTGGAAGACCGCAGGGGCATTACACAACCCAAAGGGCATGACGAGGTATTCGAAATGGCCTTCGGGCGTGTTAAACGCAGTCTTCCACTCATCCCCCTCTTTGATGCGAATAAGGTTATACGCCCCCCGTAGATCCAATTTAGAAAACCATTGGGCCCCCTGAACCTGATTAAAGAGATCAGGAATCAAAGGAAGGGGATACTGGTTCCTTACCGTGACCTTATTCAGGCTACGGTAGTCAATGCATGGCCTAAGACCACCATCCTTCTTCCCCACGAAGAAGAAGCCAGCACCTACCGGAGAAGAAGAGGGACGAATGTAACCCTTGGCCAGGGATTCCTGGATATACACTCTCATAGCTTCACGTTCGGGACAAGAAAGATTAAATATCCTACCCTTAGGAAGCTTAGCTCCTGGTACCAATTCGATAGCGCAATCGTATTCTCTATGAGGAGGTAACACTTCGGAGGCCTCCCTAGAGAAAACATCAGCGAAGTCCTGAACAAACTCGGGTAGCGTATTCGCCTCCTTAGGGGGAGAAATAGAATTAACAGAAAAACATGACGTACAACATTCATTACCCCATTTGGTTAGCTCCCCAGTATTCCAGTCAAACGTAGGATTATGCAACTGCAACCAGGGAAGACCTAGCACCAAATCGTACGATAATCCCTGCATCAACAGTACAGAGCATTGCTCCAAATGCATGGAGCCAACAAGGAGTTCAAAAACAGGGGTATGCTGTGTAAAATAACCATTAGCAAGAGGAGTGGCGTCGATACCCACTACCGGGACAGGTTTAGGCAAATCAATAAGAGGCATAGCAAGGGACATAGCAAATTCCACAGACATGATATTAGTAGAGGACCCTGAATCCACAAAAGCACTGCCGGTAGCAGACCTACCACCAAAAGAGACCTGAAAGGGAAGCAAGATCTTAGTACGTTTCATATTTACGGGAAATACCTGTGCGCCCAAGTGACCTCCCCGATGATCACTTAGACGCGGAAGTTCTCTGGCTGCAACCTTACGCTTAGGACAGTTGTTCACTTGATGCTTGTCGTCCCCACAGTAGAAGCAGAGACCATTCTTCCTGCGGAATTCTCTACGTTGTTGGGGGGACACGGAGGCCCCGAGTTGCATAGGTATCTCTGAATCTTTCGGGGAGGAACGAAGCAACGGAGCTTCGGGAGGCATCATGGGGGAGTCGGAGGAGAAAACACATAAACGTTCACGTTGTCGTTCCCTGAGACGTCGGTCAAGTCGTATCGCTAAAGCCATAACCTGGTCTAGGGAGTCACAAGAGGGATAGCTAACTAGCAGGTCTTTCAGGGCATTCGACAGACCCAACCTAAACTGGCACCTTAAGGCAGGGTCATTCCACCGAGAAGCTACGCACCACTTCCGAAAGTCAGAGCAATACTCCTCAACAGGTCTCTTACCCTGACTTAAGGTCACCAGCTGACTCTCGGCAAAGGCAGTCCTGTCAGTCTCGTCATAAATAAGTCCGAGAGCAGAAAAGAAACAATCAACGGAGGAAAGTTCAGGGGCGTCAGGAGCCAAGGAGAAGGCCCACTCTTGGGGCCCTTCCTGGAGCCGGGACATAATTATACCCACCCGCTGGCTCTCAGAACCTGAGGAATGAGGCTTTAAACGAAAGTAAAGCCTACAACTCTCCCGAAAGGAGAGAAAAGTCCTCCGGTCCCCTGAGAACCGGTCGGGCAACTTGAGGTGGGGTTCAAGAGGTGCGGTGCGGGGAACTACCAGGGTAGCATCAGGCTGGTTGACCCTCTGAGCCAGGGCCTGGACCTGTAGGGAGAGTCCCTGCATTTGCTGAGCCAGGGTCTCACGGGGATCCATAGTGGTGTCAGGGACCAGGGGTAGACTAGGTATGGGCTTGTTATTATGTAACGGCAGGGGGTAAGGAGACGGACAAGTGAGCCCTAATCTACCCGCCACTCTGTCCCTGCCTACTTGCAACGACCCGCCCTAGGCGACGGGGTACAACTGGGCGGCGGTCCCTGCGCTCAGTAAGTGCACGACAAACACGACAAACATACAAGGAACACAAGCAAGGAAAAGGGGCCGTTGCCCACGGCAACACCGTGAGCAACCAGAGTGGTGAACGAGCCGAGTCAAGCCAGGAGTGTGCGAGGTACAAAACGAAAAGCAGAAGAGTAGTCGGTAAGCCAGGGTCGGTATGGAGCAGGATCAAAAATAGCAGGAGCTGTAGCTGGGCCAGGAACCACAAGGAAGGAAACCAAAGCAATAACAAGCACCGAGGGACAGGAAGTGCAGGCTTAAATAGACCGAGGGCGGGAGCTAGCTGAGTCTGGCCAGGTTACGATAGGCTCTCCCACTCCTAAGCCTGCCAGCCTGAATGGTGGAAGCAGGAGTCAGTCTCAGGGATGTATTCTCAGGTGCTGACTGATAAGTTCTGGGAGTTAACCCCGCAGTGCCTGGCAGATCCTTTACAATGGGAAGATATAAAATGTGAGGGGCTACTCTAGCCCTGCGTCTTTTCCAAACATATTTCACAAGTATATTTTAAAGTTTATGGAACTGAGAGGCAGGAATCAGGGTAGGCAGCACAATAAAAACTCTTTCAAAGAAAATAATTTGTTTTTGCATCGTCGCATTTCAATCAATGTAGCCATATATGGGCTTGTTTGTTACTAGACGAGATATCGTTTTTATTGGTCCGATTTTGGGGTACATAGGACTTTTTTAGTTAACCTTTATTACATTTTTGGGAGAAGTAGAATGGAAAAAAATGCAATTCCGTCATAGTTTTTTTTTTTTTTACATTTATGTTGCTTAACTTGGTTTAACCCCTTACCGACATCCACCATATATGAGCCTGCTCCTTAGAATGAGTGTCAGCTGTGTGTAACAGCCGACACTACAGTGTAACGAGCGGGATCCCGCAGATTAAACCCTTTAGATTCCGCAGTTAAATGCGAAAGTGACATCAAAGCAGTTAGAAAGAGGGGACGGCCCCCTGTGAAGTTGCATCAGACCCCCCGCCACGCGATCGCGGGGTGATGATGGTTGGCATTGCAGCCTTGGCGCCTGATGAAGGCCTCCAGTCCTGCCATCTTTGTACTCCTATGAAGCCTTGCCGGTAGGGCTTCTTAGGAGACTGTCAGTATGACAATTATCTGCAATATATTAATTTTGCAGTATATCATGCAAGCGATCCAATGATTGCTGGTACAAGTCCCCTATGGGAACTAGTAGAAAAAAAAAAGTTAATTACAGTTAAATAAAGTTTTCTTATGGCTTTTGGAAGGTGTGAAGGAAAAAAAAAAAGTGAAAATACGAAAAACGACTGTTGTGGGAAGGGGTTAAATAATGTGTTAACTTTAATGTTTGGATTATTACGATTGCGGTGATGATATATATATTTACTTTTTATTTATTCTTTTACACTTTCACAAAATAAAACCACTTTTTTTGGAACAAATTGTTTTATTGATTTGTTCACTGTTTTTTAATTAACTTTATTTGACAATAATACATTTTTTTATTAGTTCCTCTATGGGACTACCCTATGCGATATTGTGATCACTTCTATAATGGTTTCTTATACTTAGTGTACCAAAGCAACTGAAAGGCAATCTATTAGGTCATGCCTCTGGCACAGTGTAATAGGCATTACAGCCTTGGCAGGCGTGGGGACCATTACTATGCCCCCGGTTGCTGTGGCATCCCATCGACGGCCTGCGGTCAACTTTGTGGGCCACGGATTGGTGACAGAGGGAGCCCCTCCCTCTGTAAACCACTTGAATGCTTTGCTCGCTATTGACCACAGCATCTAAGGGGTTAAATGTCTATGATCAGAGGTAACACCACACTTTTCTATAATGGACAAACAGTTACGTCCAAATGAGAGAAGGGGTTAATAAAGACAAAAAAGGACAATGTGCTAAATAGCGCCAAAAATTACATAGTTTGCATAGAATTATTCATGAGTTTGAGACATTTCTAACACGCACCTCTACAGTTCAGAGAAAAAAATTCATGGTTAATGGAGTCATACAAGGCGCCAAATTTATTAAAAGCATATTAGATTTTTTAAGACAAAATGCTGGTGTGTACATATATATAAATATACAGTCCTGGGCAAAAATTTTGAGACTGACACAAATTTTGCTTTTATAGTGACAATTTGCATTAATTCTAAATTGTTATAAAGAATGATAAGATGAATTGCAATTAATTGTAAAGTCATTCTTTGCCATGAAAATGAACATAATTTAAAAAAAAACATGTCCACTGCATTTAAGTGCTGCCACAAAATGACCTGCTATTACCATTTCAATGATCTTCTCGTTAAGGCCCCATGCACACGACAGTATTTTCATCTATCCAGAAATACTGTCCGTAAATACAGATCAGTAGGCATCCGTTTTTCATTCGTATATATACGGAAGGGTGTCCACCAATACAGTCCATATTGCATCCGTATATACGGATCCTTACAAAAAGAGGGAAGTTGCAAATGATGTCATCAACATGTTGCCTATCATTGCTTCAGTAAATATGTCCGGTTTACGGATGCACATCAGTAGCCATCCGTATTTACGGAAACTTTCTTAGTCTTCTATGGGAGAGTCCTTGTCGTAATTACTGACAAGAATAGGACAGGTTCTATGATTTTTTTTCAGCATGGAAACCCATCTGTAAAAATACTGAAAGGTGTCCGTGACCTTTAGAAATGAATGAGTCTGTAATTACTGTCAGTATTTACTGTCTGTAATAACTGATGAAAAATACTGTCGTGTGCATGGGGCCTAACTCAGGAGAAAGTGTTAATGAGGACAGGGAAGCTGATATCACTCTGTCATGCTCAATGAATTAAAATAGCAGACTGGCTGTTTTAAAAGGGTATGGTGCTTGAAATCAATGTTTTCTTCTGTTAACCATGGTTACCTCCAAGGAAACACGTGAAGTCATCATTGCTTTGCATTAAAATGGCTTTTACAGCCGGGGGGGCGAAACCTGACCGCAAACTGTGATGGACGCTTTAGCCTGTAGCTCCTTCCCTGGGTAGGTTCGGACTGCTTATTAAGCACCTTTCAAGGAAAACATAATGGTCAAATCAGCAAAAGACAAATTCAGTGACCCACCTGCTACTCCCAGATCGGGAAAAGGTCAGTCGGATCTCCTGAAATTCTGGAAAAAGTGTTCCTCGCCCGCGAGATCTTCCAATAGCCTGCACTAACATCGTGGAGCATTCCGTAGCATTGGCCTCAACTGTTTCCCAACATACAGGACACCTTAATAGAGCCGTCACCCTGATTGAAGATCAGGAAAATAGGAGCAGGAGGAGAAATATGTGTATCAAAGGCCTACCTGAGACCTGGGCTATGGAGGCACTACAAAAGGTGACCATGTATATTGTCTCTGACCACTTAGGCCCAGACAGAGCTGTCACCGTGACCATTGAACGGGTTCATAGAGCCCTACGGCCGAGACCGAAATCGAATGAACAACCACATGATGTGATTTGTGGCCTACTATCATATGTGGATACAGCGACTATTATATACCAGGAGGCAGAGCATTCGTTCTACCAGGACTTGGCACCTACAACGCTGGCGAAAAGGCGCCAATTAAGGCCACTTTTAGAGTCCTTACGGGCACGCAAAATTCAATACACCTGGCTTTTTCCATTTGGCCTAGCCATTCTACACGATGGTAGACGGCTTACGATTCATACCCCATCTGATCTACACAGGATCTGGCCGATCTTGGATATACCACCAGTTGAAATGTGGCTTCGTGGTTGCCGACTTCAGATGTAGAGCCTCTACCAGCCCTTCCGGAATTTGCTCGTTGGACTGTAGTGCGTAAACCTAAATCTCCAAAATGCAAGAAGTCAGCGACAAGGGACTTCCAATTACCTACTTGATGTCGTTACGTGGGTTTCTGAATGATATTGGTAGTGAGTCACTAGAAACTAAATGTTAATTCTTTTAAATGTTGTTAGATGTATAGTGACGATTCATAGTTATGACTGACCCTTTTTACCTTCCTTGCATTATCTGAGGGTCCCTGTTATAATGAATTACCTTTGTCTTAATGCTGGACTTGTAACAAGTTTATTCTGCCTTGAAATTTTTCTATATCACCTTTGTATGAATACAGGTTAGTACAGACTGACCTTACTGCCCTTTGGGAACGGTTGCGAGCTTTAATGGCGGTTAAATCGGAAAAAAAAACATCTTTATTTTCAATATAAAGTATATGTACATGGTAATAAGGGTGGTAAACTTATGTCCTCACTCATAAAGAAAGCTAGAGCCAAAGCTCATATTAACGCTATCAAAGATGAGACAGGTATGGTGAAAACCTCCACTAAAGATATTGCACAGGCCTTCCAAGTTTTCTATTTTCAACTCTATAATCTACACCAGTTTTAACCTTCAAACCCTGCCCTTGACAGAAATGAGGCTGTTGGTTCTTCCCTCACTGCCATTAATCTACCGATGACGTAGCTGCTGGTCTTTTAGCTCCGGTCTCCTTGTCTGAACTGTAGAAAATTATCAACAGCATCCCGCTGGGGAAATGCCCAGTACCTGATGGTTTCCCTCTTTTATATTATAGAAAATTTCAGGAGATTCTTCTACCACAGCTTGTACTTACCTGCAATGCCTTATTGACAGGCTCATTACTCCCTAGACAGGCACAAGAAGCACATATCCATGGCCGGCCTTGGATACGTTTGACCAGTGCGGTCGCACAGTGCGCCAGCCGCCACACTGAAAGAGGGGCGCCAGCGGGTGTGTGTATCCCCGCGCCGTTGCAACTACCAGCGGGGATACACACACTAACTGCCGTCGCCTTTCCACCCGGGCGCTTCTTAACTTAGTGGCCGTTGCTACCGCTGTAGCAGCCATAGCGGCTGCTAACGGTGACACAAGGCATGAGGGTGGTGGCGCCACTTGCAGCCGCTGTGGCTGCTATAGCGGTAGTGACGGCACTATAGTAGAGCAGGGAGGTATCTCCCTGCTCTGCTATCTACTAGCGCCACTGTAGCTCCCTGAAGG
Organism: Rhinoderma darwinii; assembly: GCF_050947455.1. Classification (NCBI taxonomy): domain Eukaryota; kingdom Metazoa; phylum Chordata; class Amphibia; order Anura; family Rhinodermatidae; genus Rhinoderma; species Rhinoderma darwinii. The sequence goes on from NC_134687.1 coordinate 60,325,542, forward strand.
AGCGGAATCCCCATGTGGCCGGGGATTCCGCTCCTGGAGCGCTGCTTGATGTCTCTGTCCATATATGGACAGTGACATCAGGGGAAACTCCTGAAGCGGAATCCCCAGTCACAGCGTTGCAGACGCTATGACCGGGGATTCCACTCCAGGAGAAGCCAGTGACGTCATGGACATAGCAGATGGTCACAGCGTCAGCAATGCTGTGGACAGGGATTCTGCTTCAGGAGTTTCCCCTGATGTCACTATCCATATATGGACAGAAACATCAAGCAGCGCTCCAGGAGCGGAATCCCCGGCCACAACTAAAAGGATAATTAATTATCTTAGTTTATTTCCACACATTTATTTGATAGCTGGGAAAGCTGGGTATTTTGTGTGCTCCTGCACAGTTGTCCTTTTTCGAATGTCTATTGCCCGCCAGCTATCAGGGTAATTTCGTAGTCCTTGCACTACAAGGGGGCTGTGGGCAGTGTGGCACTACCAACCAGGGGGCTGTTGGCTGTGTGGCACTGCCAACCAGGGGGCTGTGGGCTGTGTGGTACTGCCAACCAGGGGGCTGTGGGCTGTGTGGCACTACCAACCAGGGGGCTGTGGGCTGTGTGGCACTACCAACCAGGGGGCTGTGGGCTGTGTGGCACTACCAACCAGGGGGCTGTGTGGCACTACCAACCAGGGGGCTGTGTGGCACTACCAACCAGGGGGCTGTGTTGCACTACTAACCAGGGGGCTGTGTGGCACTCCCTACCAGGGAGCTGTGCGGCACTCCCTACCAGGGGGCTGTGCGGCACTCCCTACCAGGGGGCTGTGCGGCACTCCCTACCAGGGGGCTGTGCGGCACTCCCTACCAGGGGGCTGTGCGGCCCTCCCTACCAAGGGGCTGTGCGGCACTCCCTACCAGGGGGCTGTGCGGCACTCCCTACCAGGGGGCTGTGCGGCACTCCCTACCAGGGGGCTGTGCGGCACTCCCTACCAGGGGGCTGTGCGGCACTCCCTACCAGGGGGCTGTGCGGCGATCCCTACCAGGGGGCTGTGCGGCGATCCCTACCAGGGGTCTTTGCGGCGATCCCTAACGGGTCTTTGCGGCGATCCCTACCAGGGGGCTGTGTGGCGCACTCTACAGGGGGCCGTGTGGCGCACTCTACAGGGGGCCGTGTGGCGCTATCTACAAGGGGGCCGTGTGGAGCTATCTACAAGTGGGCCGTGTGGAGCTATCTACAAGGGGGCTGTGGGGCGCTATCTACAAGGGGGCTGTGGGGAGCTACCTACAAGGGGGCTGTGGGGAGCTACCTACAAGGGGGCTGTGTGGTGCTACCTACAAGGGGCTGTGTGGCGCTACCCACAAGGGGCCTGTGTGGCGCTACCCACAAGGGGCTGTGTGGCGCTACCTACAAGGGGCTGTGTGGCGCTACCTACAAGGGGCTGTGTGGTGCTACCTACAAGGGGCCTGTGTGGTGCTACCCACAAGGGGCTGTGTGGCACTACCTACAAGGGGCTGTGTGGCGCTACCTACAGGGGGAATCTGTGAGTGGTGGGCTGATGGTCATTTTACTGTGAGTGGGGGGCTGATGGTCATATTTCTGTGAGTGGTGGGCTGATGGTCATTTTACTGTGAGTGGGGGCTGATGGTCTTCAAGTGGTTTCCGCCTCTGACCTCCAATTCAAATTAATAGGAGGCAGAAAATACCTGCGGCGCTCGTTTGGAACTTTTTTTCCTGTGTCTTTTGCATTTGCTTCAACAGCTTAAGAAAAAACACAAAAAAAAAGGCTGTGCGGCACTCCCTACCAGGGGTCTTTGCGGCGATCCCTACCAGGGGTCTTTGCGGCGATCCCTACTAGGGGGCTGTGAGGCACTTCCTACCAGGGGGCTGTGTGGCGCACTCTACAGGGGGCTGTGTGGCACACTCTACAGGGGGCTGTGTGGCGCTATCTACAAGGGGGCTGTGTGGCGCTATCTACAAGGGGGCTGTGTGGCGCTATCTACAAGGGGGCTGTGTGGCGCTTTCTACAAGGGGGCTGTGGGGCGCTACCTACAAGGGGGCTGTGTGATGCTACCTACAAGGGGCTGTGTGGCGCTACCCACAAGGGGCCTGTGTGGCGCTACCCACAAGGGGCTGTGTGGCGCTACCTACAAGGGGCTGTGTGGCGCTACCTACAAGGGGCTGTGTGGTGCTACCTACAAGGGGCCTGTGTGGCGCTACCCACAAGGGGCCTGTGTGGCGCTACCCACAAGGGGCTGTGTGGCACTACCTACAGGGGGAATCTGTGAGTAGTGGGCTGATGGTCATTTTACTGTGAGTGGTGGGCTGATGGTCATTTTACTGTGAGTGGGGGGCTGATGGTCATATTTCTGTGAGTGGTGGGCTGATGGTCATTTTACTGTGAGTGGGGGCTGATGGTCTTCAAGTGGTTTCCGCCTCTGACCTCCAATTCAAATTAATAGGAGGCAAAAAATACCTGCAGCGCTCGTTTGGAACTTTTTTTCCTGTGTCTTTTGCATTTGCTTCAACAGCTTAAGAAAAAACACAAAAAAAAGGCTGTGCGGCACTCCCTACCAGGGGTCTTTGCGGCGATCCCTACCAGGGGTCTTTGCGGCGATCCCTACTAGGGGGCTGTGAGGCACTTCCTACCAGGGGGCTGTGTGGCGCACTCTACAGGGGGCTGTGTGGCGCTATCTACAAGGGGGCTGTGTGGCGCTATCTACAAGGGGGCTGTGTGGCGCTATCTACAAGGGGGCTGTGGGGCGCTACCTACAAGGGGGCTGTGTGGTGCTACCTACAAGGGGCTGTGTGGCGCTACCCACAAGGGGCCTGTGTGGCGCTACCCACAAGGGGCTGTGTGGCGCTACCTACAAGGGGCTGTGTGGCGCTACCTACAAGGGGCTGTGTGGTGCTACCTACAAGGGGCCTGTGTGGCGCTACCCACAAGGGGCCTGTGTGGTGCTACCCACAAGGGGCTGTGTGGCACTACCTACAGGGGGAATCTGTGAGTAGTGGGCTGATGGTCATTTTACTGTGAGTGGTGGGCTGATGGTCATTTTACTGTGAGTGGGGGGCTGATGGTCATTTTTCTGTGAGTGGTGGGCTGATGGTCATTTTACTGTGAGTGGGGGCTGATGGTCTTCAAGTGGTTTCCGCCTCTGACCTCCAATTCAAATTAATAGGAGGCAGAAAATACCTGCGGCGCTCATTTGGAACTTTTTTTCCTGCGTCTTTTGCATTTGTTTCAACAGCTTAAGAAAAAACACAAAAAAAAGGTCACACAACGCTGTCAGTGGCTGAAGGAATTTTGAGGCAGATTTTTTTTGCCTTACAAAAAACGTGTGTGAACATACTCTACGAGTGTAGTGCTTGTTCTTAGCCGTTTTCTGTCTTTCTCGAAACAATTTTTGGTAGGGGGGCCCTGAACAAATTTTATTTTTCCAGTGCTGCCTCGAGTCTGAAAAGGTTGGGAAACTCTGTACTAGGCTACAGGATCCCGTCATGGAGCAGCTCAGTTTGTCATGGGAACAGGGCCTAGGTGAGTACAATTTTGGTTTTTGTTTGGGGGCACTGTCTACAAGAGGGAGGTGGGAGACTGTATGGCACTGTCTACAAGGGGGAAGTGGGGGACTGTATGGCACTGTCTACAAGGGGGAGGTGAGGGGCTGTATGGCACGATCTACAAAAAGGAGGTGGGGGATTATGGCACTGTCTAAAGGGAGGCTTTATGGCAAAATCTACAGGGGGGCACTATACATTGTGGGGGCATTATACTGTGTAGGGGTACTACAGGTGGCATAATACTGTGGGCACAATTAGTGGACAAAATACTGTGTCCTTGAAGGGGTTGTAATATATTATTAAATATTATTATTATACTACAGTATATGGGGGCACTAAAGGGGCATTATAATTTTTTATGGGACATTTTTTTTTAATGATGGGGTGGGGCGCCGAAAGATAATTTTGCACAGGGCGCCATCTATCCTAGGGCCGGCCCTGCACATGTCACTTTGATATTGAAAGAGGGTAAGAATCCACTCTCATGTAGTAGCTACAGGCCCATCTCTCTTCTGAATATAGATGTGAAGATATGGGCTAAGCTAATTTCCACTAGACTAAACACTATCATACCCACCTTGATACATATTAATCAGTCAGGTTTTGTTAGGGGGAGAGATTTAATTTCCCTCCTTTTCTGATACGTGCTAAATTTACTTTATATGAACAACCACATGCTAGATTGAAAGTCAATGATACTCTTTCCCCAACATTCAAAATCTCAAATAGTACACACCAGAGTTGTCCTCTTTCCCCCACCCTCTTCATCTTAGTCATTTTGACTTGACCAAGACTCTTTTGCAGGCCGTTAGGCAGTACCAGGAGATCAAGGGAATTCAAACACAAAGCTGTCAATTCAAGGCCTCTGCGGTTGCTGACAATTTATTATTTGTTGTTACCAACCCAGAGACGGGTCTTGCACACCTCACGAAGCTCCTCTCTCTTTTTGGTACCTTCTCTAACTTTAAGGTAAATCTGAGCAAGTCTGAGGTGTTAAACATTTCCCTACCTACGAATGTCGTAGAGAGGCTTAAACGGACCTTACCAAATAAGTGGTCCTGAGAAGCGCTCACATAGCTAGGTATACAGATTCCGGATAAATTGTTCGAAATATATCGCCTCAATTATCAACCACTTTTATCGACAATTTCTAGCCTATTGAGATCCTATCATATTCCCCATATCTCTTGGATGGGACACAAGAATCTGCTGTAGTTATATATAATACTGAAACTCTTATATATTTTACAGTTGATGCTTATACACCTTCCTCCTCTCTTCTTCAAATCCCTTAGAAGTAGCGTTACTAGGTTTCTTTGGTCCAAACATAAACCTAGACTCGCTCATAAATTATTGGTTCAGGACAAGACAGCTGGTGGTATTGGTTTACCTGACATTTTAGCATATTATAAAGCCATTCAACTCAATGGCTGGTTAGACTTGGTTAATTTGTGTAAAAATTATGAGATGGTAACAATCGCTAGAGATGCATATGGTCCATCCTTTCTATCTGACATTTGGCTTCCACAGCCAAAGACATATAAAGCTCCTGAGTTTAATCTCTTATTAAAACGGGTCCTTGAAGTTTGGCATGAGAGGCATAAAATACTCGCACCTACTCCCTCCTCACTCTCCCCTGTAAGTCTCATCCCTCATTATGTTGGTTACAGGACTATCACAATGACGCTTATGTGGAATTCTTTTGGTACCTTATCTGTTCATGATATGTTCAATGAAATTGAGGTTCCTGATGAACCTTCTTTCAAACAAATGGTTTCTCCACTAATCCCAACCTTTCTTCATTACCAACATTTGAAAAAGTCTTGTTCCCTGTTTCTGAAGTCTCATGATGTTACTAGACCTCTCACAGAATTTGAAAAAGTGATTGCTGTTAAGTCTAATGTTTCTAGGAAGATATCGAATTTATGCCGTAATTTTCTGGTTACCCCTACAGCTGGCAGACCGAATTTCCTATTGGCTTGGGAAAAGGAATTGAATATTAACTTGTCAGACTCTGAGTCCAAATTTATACTATCTCACGCCCATGGCTTTTCTTCTTGCTTTTTGCTGCAAGAGAACCATTATAAATAATTGGCAAGGTGGTACAGAATCCCAGAGTTTTTATTTAAATGCAACATTTCTGACTCCAATCTCTGCTGGAGGTGCAAAGATGAGGTGGGCACCCACTCACATATTTGGTGGCGCTGTCCCGGCATTTTGCCTTTTTGTATGTCACATGTAAAATTGCTTGTTCTTATTCTTGTTTATATTACAAAATTCAATACAAACTTTGAATTAAAAAAAGAAAAAAAAAAGGGCTTTACAGCCAAGGACATTGCTGCTGGTAAGATTTCCCCTAAATCACCCATTGATTGATTGATAGCTTGCTCAGGAAGGGCAGCAAAGAAGCCACTTCTCTCCAAGAAAACCATACAGGACAGACTGACATTCTGCAGGGAGTACAGGGATTGAACTGCAGAAGACTGGGGTAAAGTTATTTTCTCTGATAAAGCCCCCTTCAGACTGTTTGGGACATCTGGAACTATGATTGTCCGGAGAAGAAAACGTGAGTGCTACAATGACTCCTGTGTCATGCCAACTGTAAAGCATCCTGAGACCATTCATATGTGGGGTACTGTTCATCCAAAGGAGTGGCTCACTCACAATATTGCCTAAGAACACTTCCATAAATAAGGAATGGTATCTAAACATCCTCCAAGAGCAACTTCTCCCAACTATCCACGAGCAATTTGGGGATGAATAATGTTTTCCAGCCTGATGGAGCACCATCTCTCAAGGCAAAATTGATAACTAAGTGGCTAGGTGAACAAAACATTGACATTTTGGGTCCATGGCCAGGAAACTCCCCAGATCTCAAACCCATTGAGGACCTGTGGTCAATCCTCAAGAAGTGGGTGGACAAACAAAAACACAGAAATTGTGATAAAATCCAAGCACAGATTAGGTAAGAATGGGTTGCCATCAGTCAGGATTTGGCTTTGGATGTCACTTTAACATGCTGCAGTTTTGTTTTGATTTTATTTGTCAAAGCTTCATAAAAATAAAAAAAATAATAGGTTTTTAAGGAAGCAAAATCAAATGTTTTGAGGACAATGGAAAGGGCAATGTAACCTTTGCAAAGTAAGGCCTCATTTACACGAGCGTGTGCGTTTTGCGCGCGCAAAAAACGCTGCGTTTTGCGCGCGTTTGTATGGCGTATGCACTGCGTATACGCAGCCTTGTTGCGTTTTAAACGCGCGCACGACAAGCGTTTGCATCGCGCGTAAAAAACGCAGAGGGGATTAGTGGGACGGCCGCCTACAAATAGGCCAGCTGGCCCAACCCCTGCTTGCTGGTAGAAATCTGTTTGCAAGGTTATTTCCGCCTCTGCAGAAACCACAGTGTTTGTTTTTCCCTTCAAATTGGAATCGCTTTGACACCCAACTATTATGGCTTCGCCAGCACTGGCGCGTGTGCTTCTTCTCTGGATGATCTCACGTCGGTTTGGCCAGCGCCGACACATGCTGCAGCACCACACGCCTGGAAGAAGTCGCATTTGGGTTCACCCACTTGTGGCCCAACGTACAATAAAAGGGCATTTCCATACCCTGTTTGAGGACTTACGCCGGCATCCCGACAAATTTCGATCCTTCTGCCGCATGTCTGTGGCCACATTTGACCTTCTGCTTGAGCAAACTCGCTCTGGTCTCACCTTCCAGAATACGAACATGAGACGCTGCATTTCGCCCGAGGAACGTCTGCTTGTGACCTTGAGGTATGTATGAAGCTGCTCTAACTTAGTCCATGCCGCTGTCTGCTTTACCAGCCCCCCACTAACATGTGTTCTTCCTTTCTTTTTCTTTCTCTTTATTTTCTAGATTTCTGGCCACAGGCAATAGTTATCATTCGTTGCATTTTGAATTTCTTTTGGGAGTGACCACCATTTCGTTCATTGTCACATCCACCTGTGTCGTGTTGTGGCAGAGTTTAAAGAGCACGGTCATGCCTCAGCCCACGACAGAACAGTGGCTAAGTATATCAGAGGGATTTCTTAGAGCTACTGAATTTCCAAATTGCATTGGTGCCCTTGACGGCAAACACATTCGTGTGAGAAAGCCCCCACGCAGTGGCTCGCAATACTATAACTACAAGCAGTATTTTTCCATGGTATTGTTAGCCTTGGCGGACACTAATTATTGTTTCACTATTGTTGACATTGGCTCGTATGGAAGCTCGGCAGATGCCCGCATATTCCGTACATCAAGAATGGGGAAGCGACTCGTGAATAGGCGACTGGGGTTGCCGGAACCCTCCATCCTCCCAGGCTCCAGCGGGCCCCCAATCCCGTATGTAATCGTGGCAGATGAGGGGTTCGCACTCACAAGGCAAGTCATGCGTCCCTTTGCAAGAAGGGGCTTGGATGACCGTAGGCGCATGTTCAATCTCCGCCTGGGCAGAGCTCGGCGATGTGTCGAATGTGCCTTTGGCATTATGTCGAACAGGTGGCGTGTCTTTCTGTCAACAATGCAATTGTCCATGCATAATGTCACACGTGTTATCCAAGCGGGTGTAGTTCTGCATAACTTCTGCCGCATTAATGATGCAAACTTTGATGCTGACTATATCATAACACACGCAGACACCACTGACAATGTCCCGGTGATTCCTCTAGGGCGATCTGTCTCCTCCGGCCTTCGAGTTCGTGATACTTTGGCGGCATATTTTGAGTGCCCATCTGGACCAGCACCGTGGGGGGCTGATGACCTGTGAAGGGGTGAATGTTCTTTTGACGCTTCACTACCGACCTGAGATGTGGGCATTTTTTGTTTTGTTTCTTTTGTGTGTTGGGGTTGGGGTAGGGACTCGCAAAACATGAGGACCCTTGACGCGGGTTGCGAGCTTATATCTCTCGGGGTTTGAGCAGGACTTTACACAGTTGCCGACTTACTTTGCCCATATATCCTGTTGTGCGGACTGCAGTTAGGGAAGTCCAATTGCAAGTGTACTTATTTTGCTTCAGGGCCCATGGCAGGACCTAAACTTTGGAATCCCTTTCAAGCCATGTCAAACCACGAGAGATTAACTAAAACCTCATATCACATGTCCATGCATTGGTCCAAAAGGCCAGAAGTGTGTGAGAGTGTAGGCTAAGGAAATGTGTGCCAAACCTTCTGTTGGGTGGTCGAAAAGAATAATAAAACGAAACAAAACCATGAACTTTTTTTTTTTTATTAAGGGATTCGGACCAATCCCAAATTTTTGGGTAAAAAAATAACACACCAACATGGTGTAACGAAATCCAAACGAAAAACAGGATCACACAATATACGTGGCCAGGCCTGCACCACACACAACAGTGCCGTCAAGAAATATTGGCACCAACACACTCAGAGGTGTTGGTATAGTTGGGCTGGGGAGGCATATGCCTGCATTTCAGCACCACTATGCTGGACCTGGAGCTGGGTAGGTTGTTCCTGGCCAGCATAGTGGTGCTGATGTGGTGGCTGGAATGTGGGCCCCGCGAAGTGGGGAGCCATAGGGCGCATGTATGGATGCGGACGGGCCATATGGGGAACAGGGTGAAATTGGCCAGGCACCTGGGCCGTGGGTGGCGGCATGTAAGTATTTCGCCACTGCTCGATTGCCGTGAAACACGGATGGGGATTGTGTGGCGGTCTGCAAGCGTCGATCAATGTGACGATCGACGCCTGCAGACGGCCCATAAGGTCCATCGGCACCAGGCGTAGGAGGGGCACAATGCTGCGGCCAAAGGCATCATTGCCATCCTCCTCTGCGGCTCGCCTCAAATACTCGAGTACCCGCGTATCCACCTGGGCAGATGTGGAGGGCTGTGGGGCACGAAGACGCCGACTGCGGGCTCGCACGGGCCGCTCCTGGGCTGGAGAGCCAACCGGCCGTTCTGACTGGCCTGGTGCGGGCTCCTGGGGTGTCGGCTCGGGGCTGGGTGGCAGGATATTGGGAGCAGGGGCTTCGGCCACAGACTCCCCCACGTCAGTCTCCTCTGCTGTATCCTCCAAATTGTCGGTGGTTCTACAAGGAGGCAAAAAATTATGAGTACAAAATCTAACAATGCCCACAACAACACGTTGACAGACAGGACCTGGACAAACACACAGTACACTCATGCAACGACATAAATGCTTACGTGCGCATATCCATGATGTCCTTCAGGAACATCAGCTGTTTCGTATAAATGTAGGGCCGTTTGCGAGATGCCCCATCTCCGCTGCGTCCCTTGTCACCCATCTCTCGCCTGAATTGATCACGGCAGCTCCGCCACCGTGTCTTGATATCTTGGACTGGTGTATGTAACAAAAACAAAACACGCCATCAGAACTATCACCTCTCACTACAAAATGAAGGGCCCTGCAATGGCAATGCGGTGGGACGTGCGAAGCACCTGCTCCACCAAAGTTTCTCGTGCTCATGTGCGCAATACACATACAGGGCCCAGGTTTTCTATAGGCATGACAGGCATTGACAGAAAATGCAAGGTACTCACCCAACCGAGTGCGGTCACGGGTTCGGCCTGTCTCCCACTCTTGCCCAAAGAGGTTTTTGGCCACCAACTCCCATGCGTCCTCCTTCACCGTCCTGTTGTGATACTCCTCACATCTGTTATCCCATATTGCTGGATGCTCCTGGATAAAAAGAATGAGGCGCTCCACATCCATCCCGCGCGGCATGGCTGTAGTATGTGGCTGTGAAACACTCCAAAATATCCCCAGACAACTCTCCTGGCACTGGCTAGTCTTGCCCCCTCGCACTTGAAAGGCAGGCACTTCCTGGTTTGGAGAAGCTTTGTGTAGCTTTATAGACTAATTAGAATGGACATAACAGCTCTTGCGTGTTTTTCGCGCATGCAACGCAGGACCGTCCGTGTGGCATGCGTTGTTTTCACGCACCCATTGAAGTCAATGGGTGCGTGTTGCGTGAAAAACGCAAGATTATAGAACATGTCGTGAGTTTTACGCAACGCACTCACGCAGCGCAAAATACACGCATCGTCTAAACAGCCCCATAGACTATTATAGGTGCGTACGACACGCGTGAAAAGCACGCGCGTCGCACGCGCGTATAATACGCTCGTGTAAACGAGGCCTAATTCTAACTTTATTTTAAGTGGGCTCCACAGTTTTCCACGGCAGGCGATCTGTAATTGGACAAGTGTTGTGGTCACAAATGAGTAGAATTTAAACAAATCCAGACTGAAGAAAAGTAAAATAAGTTCAAAGTTTGCTAGTACAGTACATATGTTTGTATATACAGATGAGCAGGCATGACAACAAATATCACATTTTGCCTGTTACTACACATTAAGGCTTCGTTCACATCTGCGTTGTGGCATCCGTTCTAGCGGATCCATTGAAATTTAAAAAACTGACAGACTGACTGATGCCAGACTGAATGCAATGGAAGGTAAAATATGTTTGTTTTTGACGGATCAGTTTACCGGATCCGTCAAAAAAACTGACTCTTTTCTTTCCGTTTGTGTCAGTTTGTCATCATTTATACTCTGTTCTTAACGGATCCGTTTTTTCCTTTGCATCTTTCTTGCAATAATTTTTAGTCTGCACATGTGCAGGAAAAAAACCGATCTGTTAAATGGAATGCATAAGGGCACGTTCACACATATAATAAAAAATGGCTGAAAATTATGGAACTGTTTTTTGGAGCTGAAAACCTTTTTTGAGGCGTTTTTGGAGACATTTTTGGAGCTGTGTTTCTATCTACACAATGAAAAACAGCTCCAAAAACGGCTCGAGGAGTGACATGCTCCTTTTTACGCAGCGTTTTCTTAGGTGCTGAATTTAATGGGCAGATGTTTATAGTTGTTTAGAAACCATTTTTTCAGGCATATTTAGAGGCGTTTAGGTCCCGAAATACACCTGAAAACACAGCGTGTGAACTGATCCTAACTGATGCAAACGGATATTATATCAGTTTGTATACGTCATCCATTGACTTTACTTTTAAAATAAAACCTGGAAAGCTCCATTCAGTCAGGTTTCCGGCATTTTTGATGGAGACAATAGCGCAGCAGACTACGGTATTTCTTTTGTAAAAAAAAACGCAAATCTGATGGAATGGAGTCTAACTGAGCACAACTGATGCAAAAATAAATCCCATTGAAATCAATGTATTTTTTGACGGAAACATTAACTTCAGTTATTGTGGTCCTCTGACGGATCCGCTAGAACGGAAGCCACAATGCAGATGGGAACGCAGCCTAAGGCCTTATTCACACGAACGTGTTTTACGTCCGTGATACGCGCGTGAAAATCACGCGCGTCGCATGGACCTATGTTAGTCAATGGGGCTGTTCAGACAGTCCGTGATTTTCACGCAGCCTATGTCCGCTGCGTAAAACTCACGACATGTCCTATACTTGGCCATTTTTCGTGCATCACGCAACCATTGAAGTCAATGGGTGCGTGAAAATCGCGCACGGCACACGTAAGCACTTCCGTGTGTCGCGCGTGATTCACGCAATAGTAGATAAAGAAATGAATGGAAAAAAAAAGCACTTCCTTCATTTCTTTTTCTAAACATCAAAAGCGCGTGTCATAAGGATGGCATAAGCGTGAAATTCACGCAGCCACGCAGCACATACTGATGACACACGCAACTGCAACGCGCAAAAAACACAGCATTTTTTGCATGGGCAAAACACCCACTTTCGTGTGAATAAGGCCTTAGGCTTCATTCCTGTCTTCATCGGGACTCTGTTCAAAAATAACGGAGCCCTTAAACAACGATGGCAAACGGAAAACATTTGCACCGGATCCGTCACCATTGTAATCTATGGTGATGCAAACGGAAAGCTTTGCTTTCCGTTTGTTTCAGTTTGAATTCCGTTCATAGGTTCCCCTGAAGGAAAGCTCAGACGGAACCCATGAACGAAGTCCTGACGCAGATGTGAACGAAGCATAGGCCGCATGTATTAACCCCTTCCCGACATTTGACGTATACATACGCCAAAGTCGGGTAGGGGAAGTATGGAACGGGCTCACGGAGTGAACCCGCTCCATATGATGCCGATGTCGTTAAATTCTGCGGTCAATAGCGACCACAGGATTTAAATCGTTAGAAAGACGGGGATGACCCCCTATAACAGCGCATCGCGTCCCTCGCAATGCAATTGCGGGGGGGCAATAGTTGTGATTGCTGATTGGGGGCTTAATGAAGGCCCCCAGGTCCGCCATCTTTGTGCTCCTATTAAGCCCTACCTCCAGAAGCCTGTCAGGATCACAATATACTGCAATAGATCATAGTAAAAAAATAAAGAAACATAATTGGTATTGCCGCGTCCATAAAAATCTGAACTATTACAATATATCATTATTTAACCCGCACGTTGAACGCCGTAAAAAAACATAACATTGTAAACGCCAGAATCGCAATATTTTAGTCACCTCATCTCCCACAAAAAATGAAATAAAATGTGATAAAAACGTTTCATGTACCCTAAAGTGGTATCATTAAAATCTACAGCTTATCCCGCAAAAAATAAGCCCTCATGCCACTTAATTGACAGAAAAATAAAAAAGTTATGGCTCTCGGAATTTGGTGACACAAAATACATTTTATTTTTTACACTTAGGTTTTTATTTGTAAAAGTTGTAAAATATAAAAAAAACGATATATATCTGGTATCACCGTAATCATATTGACCCATAGAATAAAGTTAACATGTTGTTTTAATTGCACAGTGAATTCCGTAAAAACTACGAACAAAACAAAATGGAGAAATCGCTATTTTTTCATTTTCTACCCCACAAATATTTTTTTCCCGTTTCCTAGTACATTATATGGCACAATAAATGGTGCTACGAAAAACTACAACTCGTCCCGCGAAAATAAAGCCCTCATAGAACTATATCGAGGAAAAAATAAAAAAGTTATGGCTTTTGGAAAGTGGGAAGGAAAAAACGAAAATGAAAATCTGAAAAAGGGCTGCGGCGGGAAGGGGTTAAAGTTGTCTTATGTTAAGGCGAAGATCACACACAGTTTTGATGCAGTTTTTGGCTCAATTTTTTTTAGCCAAATCCAGAAGTGGATCCAAAAAGAAAGAAAGGTATAAAGAAAAGATGAATGCATCTCCTTTCTTTTGTTTCCACTTCTGTGTTTAGTTCAAAATACTGAGCCAAAACCTGCCAAAAAAACCGTGTCAAACTTTGTGTGTGATCTTGGCCTAAATGTGATTCTGACTACAGCAATTGATGAGTTGTACATTGTTCCAATCCAATTTAAAACTAAACACTGATGGGTTTCTTTGGGCAAGACATAAAATATTCTATGTATTTATTATTACCTTTACATGCCTACCTAGGATCAGAGGCTTTGCTAGGATCTTAAAATATCAGGGGTGCAAGCCTTAAAAGATCAGGGGTGTTTTCTCCCTCACCTTGACAAAAAATGAATCGTGTGTTTATATATATATATATATATATATATATATATATATATATATATACACAAGTCACAATTTCAGACAAACACAATCTAACAAAACTAATAATACACACTTACAGTTTTATTGTTCATTTTTTTTTAGCACATTGAGTACACATCCACAGTGCAGGGAGAAAAGGTGAGTGAACCTCTTAAGCCCCATACACACAAACATATTTTTGCGGCCGCAATTCACCCGCAAATCTGCGGGTGAATTGCGACCCCATTCATTTCAATGGGCCCATGCACACGACCGTGGTTTCCACGTTCCGTGCATGGCCCAGGAGCCTGGACCGCAAAAAGAACGGACATGTCTTATTACGGCCATGTTTTGCGGTCCACACTCATAGAAATGAATGCACATGGCCATGTGCACAGCCCGCGACTTGCGGGCGGCTCGCGGGTGACGCTTCACGGCCGTCCAAGTCGCAAATCACGACCATGCACACCACAACGGTCGTATGCATGAGGCCAAAATTTAACCTCTTAATGATGGGCTTATTATGGCCCCTAATGACCAATATACTTTATTATTTTTCTTTATCGTCGGATTCAAAGAGACATAACTTTCTTTATTTTTTCATCAACATAGCTGTTTGAGGATTGTATTTTTCAATGGCACCATTTTGAGGTACATGTAGTTAATTAGTAAACTTTTATTAACTTTTCTTAGTGGTGGAATGGAAAAAAAAAACAACAACAATTCTGCCATTAGTTTTTATGCATTTTAAATTTATGCCATTCACTGTGCAGCATAAGTAACATGTTACCTTTATTCTATGGGTCAATACAAATATGTATAGGTTTTTATGTTTTACTACTTTTGCACAATAAAACTTTTTTTTTTTTAAACAGGTTATAGTAACCACAATGTAAAACTATTTAACATAGAAAGCAAAATAGAGGTATACATAATCTCAGGTAGAGAATACAATCATATTTAAAGGACAGGTGTTGCAAAAAAAAATATTTTTTTATGTTTTTGGTTTTAGTATGTTAATAAAATAAATTTTATTTATTTGTGTTTTTGTGTTTTACTTTTTTCTTTTTTCTAACTTTTACTTCTCTATGGGGGCTGCCATTTTTTTTCATCTCTGTAAGTGTCGATTAACGACACAAACAGAGATGGAATACGGCACATACATCCCCATAGTGAATGCGAACGGGAGCAGTTCCATTCACTATAGCGTACAATGTCTGTGTGGGAACGGCGCATGCGCCGCTCCCACACAGTCCAAAAGGAAGGTCTTCGGCCGAGCGACATCCGGCGCCATTTTCATGTGGACCGGAAGCCGCGGCCGGACAGTAAGATGACTACTGGAGGCAGCGGCGGCGGCAGGAGCAGGTAAGTTATGTTTGTGTTTGTGCGTGTTATACTGTGTGATTACACTGTATCTAATCCTCCTTTGAACATGACAAAGGAGGGGGCATTGTGCGAGCACCCTAGAGTGTGTGTGTCTACACCAAATTTGCAGCATAAAGCAATGAGGTTGCTTTACCACATTGCAATGCTGCAATTTTGGGAATTGCTCCCTCTAGTGACCAGCACATGGAAATGTTATAAATTAGAATCTAATTTATAATATTTCCTGACTTGTGAAAAAAATTTAAAAAATTAGAACAATGTGTAATCATTTATTGACTAAAAGTTTAACAAAAAATATATATATATATTTTTCTAGCGACACATTCCCTATAATAGACCTCGATATAACATACCTTCAAGCATAAAGAAGCGAGGCACAGCTTATAGCTGTAAACATATAAAAATGTGTATATTGTGTAATGATATTATAAAGCAAAATATGAGAACAAACTAAAACAGTAATATAATAAAACCAGATCAGAACAGTAGCTCACTGCAATAGATAGAATAATGGGAAATAAGTTCCATTAACGTTATGTATAAAGAGAGTCCTCATAATAACTAGGGGAGATCCATTTCTCCCAAATTGATCCTTGTGATAGCCGAAGTCCCTATACGGAGGTAATCGTTCTTTCCATAGAACAATTATTGCTGACATATTGAATTACTTCAGACAAAGCAGGAGTGGAAGTTTTTTTTTCCCAATATTTAGCTATTAGAAATTTTGCAGAAGTCAATACATAAAAAAGAATTGTTTTATCATGAGAATAAAAATCTGGTACACCTATGTTATGTAAAGCCAATTCTGGAGAACACTTGATTAGATGTAGCAGAAGAGTAGTCAAAGAGAACGTTTCACTACCTCAGACTTGTGCAACTGATTGCACGATGTTATTGGCGCTGCTGCACAGACCTTGGGGCACTTTGAATTACATAGCTGTGCAGTCACACGGCTTTTTTGTGGCCGTTTTTCGGACCGTAAACGGCCAAAAAATGGCCAGAAAATCAAAAGCAGAACGTCTCCAAACATCTGCCCATTGATTTCAATGTGAAAAACGGCGTTCTGTTCCGATGGGGCATCCTTTTAGGCGGCCGTTTTGAAATGCGGCCGCGTAAAAAAACTCCCGAGACAAGAAGTGCATGCCGTTTTTATTGACTTTATAGAAAAACAGCTACAAAAACGGCCGTAAAAACCGCCAAGAAAAACACGAATTTGCTTAAAAAACATTTGAAAATCAGGAGCTGTTTTTCCTTGAAAACAGATCCTTATTTTCAAACTCTTTTTGCTAAGCATGTGAACATAAGCATACAACATGCCTAATAATATAAAGGGAAGAGGGAAATGGGAGGAAACCTCCAGCTCACCAATCTGACACTCCTGTGTTAGTAATCGCCCGGGTCAGCCGCGACGGCACACGGCAGCTATTGTAGAAAAAACCAGAGAAGATCCAGCGATGATGATATCAATAGGAAAAGCAAGGTTTCCACTTTATTTGGAATGCAAGCTGTCAAAAGCTTGAAATGGAACAACAGGAGGAAAAGACAAGGTGGTGATATGCGGCAATAGAAAAGCCTACGCGTTTCAAGCACTAGGCTGTGCTCTTAATCATGGCTTAATCATTTGAATCATGCCATTCTGGAGATATCGGAGCCGATATATTCGGCACCCAATATGTTTATTAGCCCCTGTACTATCAGAGGGGCGTTTCTGGACATGGAAAGCTGGGAGGCATGATAGTTAGCGCTCTAACATTGTCCAATCAGCTGCGGACAGTGTCAGAGGGACTTCTACTGTGTGATCTCTTTGCTGCGTATGTGTATGTACGCCCTCTCCTCCTCGTGGGCACACATGCAGCAGAGACATCACAGAGTAGAAGCCGCTCTGACACTGTCCGGAGCAGATTGGACAGTGTTAGAACTCTAACTATCATGCCCCCCATCTTTCCATGTCCAGAAACGCCCCACTGACAGTACAGGGGCTAATTTACATATTGGGCGCCAATTATAACGGTACCGATATCTCCAGAATGGCTTAGACTACACAGCTAATTCAAGTGCCCCAAGAGCGGTGCTGCAGCGTCTATAAGATGATGCACTCGGCTGTACATATGTCATGCCCATGGCTGCGGGCCATCAGGCTCACTTACCTCCTGATGCCCGCAGCCATGGATCTGCGAGCGCTAGCCCCAGTCTCCTCCTCAGGAGAAGCCAGCGCTCACTTCCGCTCACCTCGGCGGGGTCCCGTAGGGTGCGCGCGCATGCTCGTGCCCGCACTTATAGGGGCCAGCGCGCGCCCTGGACTTTCATTATTAATTAGCCCATAGCACCCTGGACTATAAGAAGGGCTCAGCCCCTTCCTCCCATGCCTGAGCATTGTTGTCGTACCCTAAGTTTGTCTATGCAAATGGTATCCTAGTGTTTCCCAGTTCCCAGTGTTCCCTGCTCCTGTATCCCGTGCTATACTGGTCTAGTGCCGTGCTGAGCTGAAGTCGTGCTGTGCTGTATACCATGCCTGTCCTGCTTCACCACGCCTGACCTCTACGTGCTGCCTAGTGCCAGCCGAGCCTGCCTTGCTACTGTCCAAGCTGCCACAGGTACCCTATATGAACTATAGACTGTAACCTGCGCCCTGTTGGCCAGCTGCCATACCGCCAAGGCGGTATGGCCCAGTGGGTCCACAAACCCAACGTGACAGTACGCTCAGGCCATAGACCCCGCTTGTCAATCCAAGACCAAGATGACATCACAAGAGATGCGGGCGGATATGCTGGACCTCCGGTCTCAACAGGACCAACTCCTCCAGGCCTTGAACATTCTCCCACATCGGCAGGAGGCACAAGCTGCCGTTCCTCCTACTACACCTCCTGGCAGTGTTGATCCGTGTTTTTCTTTGCCACTTCCTAACCGCTATGATGGAGACGTAGGTACCTGTCGTGGATTTTTGAACCAGTACCAGATCCACTTCAGCCTGTATGCAAGGGCATGTTCGTCTGATGGTGCAAGGTTCGCTTTCATCATCTCTCTCCTCACTGGAAAGGCTCTTGCATGGGCGAATCCTATCTGGCAGAGACAAGGACCAAAGACTCATGACTTCCAGGTCTTCCTCCGGACTTTTTGCATTGTGCTTGAGGAAACTGGACGGGTCTCATCTGCAGCGGCTTCCTTGCTAAACCTACGCCAAGGAGACACCTCCATGAGTGAGTACGCCATCCACTTCGACACCCTGGCGGGAGAACTGTTGTGGAACAATGAGGCCCTGGTGGCTACATTCTGGCAGGGTCTGTCTCCTAAAATTAGGGACAAACTTGCAGCTCAAAATTTACCGTGCACCCTGGATAATCTCATCCTTCTGTCCGCCCGGATTGATATGAGGATCCGAGAACGGCTCCAAGAGGCTCATCAGGAGGGAGGCCTTCCTAGTCCGATCCCGCCCTTGCAACAACCTCTGCTGTCCTCAGGTTCCGACCCTCCTAAGGAGTCTGTGAGGATGGACCAGCGTAAGCTATCCACCCAGGAGAAACAACACAGACGCACTTCGGGACTTTGTATGTCTTGTTCGTCTGTGTCCCCAAAAGTCCCAAAGCCTAGGTTTCCTAGTAGAGATAACCTTGGATAAAAAAATCACTTCCGTCTGAATAGTCCATACCAGTGACCATAGTGTCCGGGGAGAGAACGCATCAGGTCTCTGCATATCTGGACTCTAGATCCTCTGCTAATTTCATTTGTAGAGACCTGGTGGATCTTCTTCAATTACCCACTACCCCTCTGGAGGGGCCGTTGATGATTGCATCTGTGAATGGACTACCTCTGCCAGATCCAGTTCTTGCTGTGACCAAGCCGCTGAGGCTCCAAGTGGGAGCTCTTTACTCCGAGCTGTTATCGTTCTTGGTCTTGTCCAAGGCCGTTAACCCCATGCTGCTGGGCCTGCCTTGGCCGGACAGTAAGATGACTACTGGAGGCAGCGGCGGCGGCAGGAGCAGGTAAGTTATGTTTGTGTTTGTGCGTGTTATACTGTGTGATTACACTGTATCTAATCCTCCTTTGAACATGACAAAGGAGGGGGCATTGTGCGAGCACCCTAGAGTGTGTGTGTCTACACCAAATTTGCAGCATAAAGCAATGAGGTTGCTTTACCACATTGCAATGCTGCAATTTTGGGAATTGCTCCCTCTAGTGACCAGCACATGGAAATGTTATAAATTAGAATCTAATTTATAATATTTCCTGACTTGTGAAAAAAATTTAAAAAATTAGAACAATGTGTAATCATTTATTGACTAAAAGTTTAACAAAAAATATATATATATATTTTTCTAGCGACACATTCCCTATAATAGACCTCGATATAACATACCTTCAAGCATAAAGAAGCGAGGCACAGCTTATAGCTGTAAACATATAAAAATGTGTATATTGTGTAATGATATTATAAAGCAAAATATGAGAACAAACTAAAACAGTAATATAATAAAACCAGATCAGAACAGTAGCTCACTGCAATAGATAGGATAATGGGAAATAAGTTCCATTAACGTTATGTATAAAGAGAGTCCTCATAATAACTAGGGGAGATCCATTTCTCCCAAATTGATCCTTGTGATAGCCGAAGTCCCTATACGGAGGTAATCGTTCTTTCCATAGAACAATTATTGCTGACATATTGAATTACTTCAGACAAAGCAGGAGTGGAAGTTTTTTTTTCCCAATATTTAGCTATTAGAAATTTTGCAGAAGTCAATACATAAAAAAGAATTGTTTTATCATGAGAATAAAAATCTGGTACACCTATGTTATGTAAAGCCAATTCTGGAGAACACTTGATTAGATGTAGCAGAAGAGTAGTCAAAGAGAACGTTTCACTACCTCAGACTTGTGCAACTGATTGCACGATGTTATTGGCGCTGCTGCACAGACCTTGGGGCACTTTGAATTACATAGCTGTGCAGTCACACGGCTTTTTTGTGGCCGTTTTTCGGACCGTAAACGGCCAAAAAATGGCCAGAAAATCAAAAGCAGAACGTCTCCAAACATCTGCCCATTGATTTCAATGTGAAAAACGGCGTTCTGTTCCGATGGGGCATCCTTTTAGGCGGCCGTTTTGAAATGCGGCCGCGTAAAAAAACTCCCGAGACAAGAAGTGCATGCCGTTTTTATTGACTTTATAGAAAAACAGCTACAAAAACGGCCGTAAAAACCGCCAAGAAAAACACGAATTTGCTTAAAAAACATTTGAAAATCAGGAGCTGTTTTTCCTTGAAAACAGATCCTTATTTTCAAACTCTTTTTGCTAAGCATGTGAACATAAGCATACAACATGCCTAATAATATAAAGGGAAGAGGGAAATGGGAGGAAACCTCCAGCTCACCAATCTGACACTCCTGTGTTAGTAATCGCCCGGGTCAGCCGCGACGGCACACGGCAGCTATTGTAGAAAAAACCAGAGAAGATCCAGCGATGATGATATCAATAGGAAAAGCAAGGTTTCCACTTTATTTGGAATGCAAGCTGTCAAAAGCTTGAAATGGAACAACAGGAGGAAAAGACAAGGTGGTGATATGCGGCAATAGAAAAGCCTACGCGTTTCAAGCACTAGGCTGTGCTCTTAATCATGGCTTAATCATTTGAATCATGCCATTCTGGAGATATCGGAGCCGATATATTCGGCACCCAATATGTTTATTAGCCCCTGTACTATCAGAGGGGCGTTTCTGGACATGGAAAGCTGGGAGGCATGATAGTTAGCGCTCTAACATTGTCCAATCAGCTGCGGACAGTGTCAGAGGGACTTCTACTGTGTGATCTCTTTGCTGCGTATGTGTATGTACGCCCTCTCCTCCTCGTGGGCACACATGCAGCAGAGACATCACAGAGTAGAAGCCGCTCTGACACTGTCCGGAGCAGATTGGACAGTGTTAGAACTCTAACTATCATGCCCCCCATCTTTCCATGTCCAGAAACGCCCCACTGACAGTACAGGGACTAATTTACATATTGGGCGCCAATTATAACGGTACCGATATCTCCAGAATGGCTTAGACTACACAGCTAATTCAAGTGCCCCAAGAGCGGTGCTGCAGCGTCTATAAGATGATGCACTCGGCTGTACATATGTCATGCCCATGGCTGCGGGCCATCAGGCTCACTTACCTCCTGATGCCCGCAGCCATGGATCTGCGAGCGCTAGCCCCAGTCTCCTCCTCAGGAGAAGCCAGCGCTCACTTCCGCTCACCTCGGCGGGGTCCCGTAGGGTGCGCGCGCATGCTCGTGCCCGCACTTATAGGGGCCAGCGCGCGCCCTGGACTTTCATTATTAATTAGCCCATAGCACCCTGGACTATAAGAAGGGCTCAGCCCCTTCCTCCCATGCCTGAGCATTGTTGTCGTACCCTAAGTTTGTCTATGCAAATGGTATCCTAGTGTTTCCCAGTTCCCAGTGTTCCCTGCTCCTGTATCCCGTGCTATACTGGTCTAGTGCCGTGCTGAGCTGAAGTCGTGCTGTGCTGTATACCATGCCTGTCCTGCTTCACCACGCCTGACCTCTACGTGCTGCCTAGTGCCAGCCGAGCCTGCCTTGCTACTGTCCAAGCTGCCACAGGTACCCTATATGAACTATAGACTGTAACCTGCGCCCTGTTGGCCAGCTGCCATACCGCCAAGGCGGTATGGCCCAGTGGGTCCACAAACCCAACGTGACAGTACGCTCAGGCCATAGACCCCGCTTGTCAATCCAAGACCAAGATGACATCACAAGAGATGCGGGCGGATATGCTGGACCTCCGGTCTCAACAGGACCAACTCCTCCAGGCCTTGAACATTCTCCCACATCGGCAGGAGGCACAAGCTGCCGTTCCTCCTACTACACCTCCTGGCAGTGTTGATCCGTGTTTTTCTTTGCCACTTCCTAACCGCTATGATGGAGACGTAGGTACCTGTCGTGGATTTTTGAACCAGTACCAGATCCACTTCAGCCTGTATGCAAGGGCATGTTCGTCTGATGGTGCAAGGTTCGCTTTCATCATCTCTCTCCTCACTGGAAAGGCTCTTGCATGGGCGAATCCTATCTGGCAGAGACAAGGACCAAAGACTCATGACTTCCAGGTCTTCCTCCGGACTTTTTGCATTGTGCTTGAGGAAACTGGACGGGTCTCATCTGCAGCGGCTTCCTTGCTAAACCTACGCCAAGGAGACACCTCCATGAGTGAGTACGCCATCCACTTCGACACCCTGGCGGGAGAACTGTTGTGGAACAATGAGGCCCTGGTGGCTACATTCTGGCAGGGTCTGTCTCCTAAAATTAGGGACAAACTTGCAGCTCAAAATTTACCGTGCACCCTGGATAATCTCATCCTTCTGTCCGCCCGGATTGATATGAGGATCCGAGAACGGCTCCAAGAGGCTCATCAGGAGGGAGGCCTTCCTAGTCCGATCCCGCCCTTGCAACAACCTCTGCTGTCCTCAGGTTCCGACCCTCCTAAGGAGTCTGTGAGGATGGACCAGCGTAAGCTATCCACCCAGGAGAAACAACACAGACGCACTTCGGGACTTTGTATGTCTTGTTCGTCTGTGTCCCCAAAAGTCCCAAAGCCTAGGTTTCCTAGTAGAGATAACCTTGGATAAAAAAATCACTTCCGTCTGAATAGTCCATACCAGTGACCATAGTGTCCGGGGAGAGAACGCATCAGGTCTCTGCATATCTGGACTCTAGATCCTCTGCTAATTTCATTTGTAGAGACCTGGTGGATCTTCTTCAATTACCCACTACCCCTCTGGAGGGGCCGTTGATGATTGCATCTGTGAATGGACTACCTCTGCCAGATCCAGTTCTTGCTGTGACCAAGCCGCTGAGGCTCCAAGTGGGAGCTCTTTACTCCGAGCTGTTATCGTTCTTGGTCTTGTCCAAGGCCGTTAACCCCATGCTGCTGGGCCTGCCTTGGCTCCGATTACATACCCAAGTCCTGGACTGGAACTCTGGAGAGGTTCTCCAGTGGGGCCCTGAGTGCCACAACCGTTGCCTGAGACAGATTCGTTCGGCTCAGCCTCCTCTGCCTCAGTCATTGGCAGCATTGCCTAGTCATTATTCTGCATTTTCGGATGTCTTCAGCAAGATGGAGGCGGAGACGCTGCCCCCACATCGGGCGTATGACTGACCTATTAAGCTGATTTGTGGTGCATCCCTTCCCCGTTGTAGGGTGTATCCTCTCTCCTTACCAGAGACTCAGTCCATGTCCGTCTATGTTAAAGAGAACTTGGAGAGGGACTTCATACGGAAATCTTCCATTCAGGCAGGAGCCGGGTTCTTCTTCGTCAAGAAAAATGATGGTTCTCTACGTCCCTCTATCGACTACCGGGGTCTCAAGCAGATCACAGTGAAAAATAAGTATCCGTTGCCACAGATCTCAGAACTGTTTGATCGTATACGTGGTGCCAAGATTTTTTCCAAACTAGACCTGCGTGGGGCTTACAACCTAATTTGGATTTGCCGTGGTGACGAATGGAAGACTGCATTTAACACCCATGATGGACACTATGAGTACCCAGTAATACCCTTCGGCCTGTGTAATGCTCCCGTGGTCTTCCAGGAGTTTGTTAATGACATCTTCCGTGACCTCCTCTATGTTTGTGTTGTGGTCTATCGTGATGACATCTTGATTTTTTTCTCCAGATCCTATGACTCATCCTATGACTCATCAGAGACATGTCAGTCAAGTTTTGCTGCGGTTAAGGGAGAATCGTCTGTACGCCAAGTTGGAGAAGTGCGTGTTTGAGAGAGACATCTACCCTTCCTGGGCTACATCGTCTCGAATCGAGGCCTCGAGATGGATCCTGAAAAGGTAGTCCGTCCTGGAATGGCCATTTCCTCAAGGCTTGAGGGCCATACAGTGCTTTCTGGCATTCGCCAATTTTTACAGACAGTTCATCCTAAACTTCTCCTCACTGACTTCTCCCGTCTCTAACCTCACCAAGAACGGCATGAACGCCAAGGTGTGGACTCCTGAGTCTGCATTCAATAGTCTGAAGAATGCATTCACGTCAGCCACTATCCTCCATCATCCAGATGTCTCCCTACAGTTCTCGTTGGAGGTGGACGCATCCTTTGTCGGTGCTGGCGCACTCCTGTTCCGAAAATGTTCCTTGGGCAAGTCAATGGTATGTGGATATTTCTCTAAGCTCTTCTCTTCTGCAGATCGCAACTACTCGATTGGGGATAGGGAGTTATTGGCCATCAATTTGGCTCTGGAGGAGTGGAGACATCTACTAGACGGTGCAGCCCATCCTATCCTAATTTTTACGGACCAGAAGAACCTCACTTATCTCCAGACGGCCCGATGACTGAATCCTCGTCAAGCCAGGTGGTCGCTGTTCTTTACCAGGCTCCAGTTTGAGCTACATTATCGCCCGACTGACAAAAATGTGAGGGCCGATGCCTTGTCCAGGTCTTTTGAGACAGAAGACACCATAGAGATTCCACAGAACATTATTGATCCGTCTTGCATTGTCTCTGTGAACCCCCTGCAAGTTGGGGACATTCCTCCAGGGAAGACTTTTGTGCGCATGGCTGACAGAGGGAGAATCCACTGCTGGGGACACTCCCAAAGACTGGCAGATCACGCGGGTACCCGTAAGACCCAAGATCTGACTGCCCGTCTTTTCCGGTGGCCCATGCTGCCCAAAGACATTATGGACTTTGTTTCTTCCTGTTCAATGTGTGCAGCTAACAAGGTCGCTCACTCCAGACCTGCGGGCCTGCTCCAGCCATTGCCTGTGCCCGATGCTCCCTGGCAGCATATAGCTATGGACTTCATCACTGACCTGCCTCTCTCTGCGGCATGCAGTACTGTCTGGGTGGTGGTGTACCGATTTTCGAAGATGGCCCACTTCGCTCCTCTGCTCCTTAACTGGCCAAGCTTTTCATCCAACACATCTTCAGCCTGCACGGCTTGCTGCATCATATTGTGTATGATCATGGGGTTCAGTTCACCTCGATATTCTGGAGAGCCCTCTGCTGACTCCTAGGTGTAAAGTTGGACTTTTGCTCAGCCTACTACCCTCAGTCCAATGGTCAGGTCGAGAGTATCAATCAGATCTTGGAGAACTACCTACGCCATTTCATCTCCAAGCTACATGATGACTGGGTGCAGTCGCTCCTGTGGGCTCAATTTTCTTACAATAATCATACCAGCGAGTCCACAAGGAAGACACTGTTCTTTATTGCCTATGGCCAACACCCACAAATTCCTCTCCCGGTGCCTGATACCTCCGAGGTACCAGCTGCTGACACTGCTTTTAGGGATTTTTTGCAGATCTGGCAGCAGACTCGATCCTCCAGTCTTCTGGCGGTCGACCACATGAAAAGGAAGGCGGACACAAGGAGAAGAGAACCACCTCAGTTTCTCCCTGGCACGAAGGTCTGGCTGTCCTCCAGGAACATCCGACTGAGGGTGCCATCGTACAAATTTGGTCCCAGGTTCCTCGGACCCTTCAAGATCCTGCAGCATATCAACCCTGTCACCTACAAGCTTCGGCTGCCTCCTACCCTCAAGATTCCCAACTCCTTCCATGTCTCTCTCCTGAAACCGGTGGTTCTGAAACGCTTTACCAATACTCCTAGCCCTGCAGTTGCCTCAAGCGGCCCTTCAGACACCTTCGAAGTTAAGGAGATCTTAGATACCAAGAAAGTAAGATGAAAGACTTTTTATTTGGTGGATTGGAGGGGTTTGATCCTGAAGAGAGGTCCTGGGAGCCAGAGGATAACCTCAATGCTCCTACCCTTCTGAAGAATTTTCTCTCTCGCTCTGGTCCCAAGAAGAGGGGGCGTAAGAGGGGGATACTGTCATGCCCATGGCAGCAGGCCGTCAGGCTCACTCACTTCCTGACGCCCGCAGCCATGGATCTGCGAGCGCTGGTCCCAGTCTCCTCCTCAGGAGACGCCAGCGCTCACTTCCGCTCACCTCGGCCGGGTCCTGTAGGGTGTGCGCTCACGCTCGTGCCTGCTCCTAAAGAACTTTCATGATTAATTAGCCCATATCACCCTGGACTATAAGAACGGCTCAGCCCCTTCCTCCCATGCCTGAGCGTTGTTGTTGTACCCTAAGTTTGTCTATGCAAATGGTCTCCTAGTGTTTCCAAGTTCCCAGTGTTCCCTGCTCCTGTATCCTGTATCCCGTGCTATCCTGGTCTAGTGCCATGCTGAGCTGAAGTCGTGCTGTGCTGTATACCATGCCTGTCCTGCTTCACCACGCCTGACGTCTACCTGCTGCCTAGTCCCAGCCGAGCCTACCTTGCTACTGTCCAAGCTGCCACAGGTACCCTATAAGAACTATAGACTGTAACCTGCGCCCAGTTAGCCAGCTTCCATACCGCCAAGGGGGTACGGCCCAGTGGGTCCACGAACCCAACGTGACAACATGTCTGGGGTAGTGAATGGTTCTCTTTAACACCCTGTCTACTTTTACACCAAAAAACTCTAATGAGTGAGCTGTACCGAAAAATGTGCCTAAGAATGCCCGTAAATGCATGACATCTCCAGCATAAATTTGAAGAGTTTGGTTAAATCAGAGATGGATGATGGGGTATCATATACCATTGATATTAAATCTTCCTAGTGACCTCCAAGTGCTGGGTAGATTTAGACAACTCAGTCGCCAGGAGGAAAGTAGAATCCCAAATAATATTGCGTTGTGTCACATAAATCACGTAAATCAGTTTCCAAATGTGACAAACATGTCAAGGTTTGATCATACAATAGATCTGAGATAGCTAAATATGCCTTAGAAACCTCTTTTGGGGGCGTGGCCGGATGTTGAAGGGAGCAGCAGCAAAGAATCCCAGCTCTGTACATGAGGTGACTAAAACGGCTAAAAGCAGGCACGTAACTGACAAAAAACTCCTCCTGCAGCACACCGCTACCTAGCTGACAACCCAGGGTACCCGCTGACATGACTAGGATGAGAAGGAAGCCAGGAAGTCCTGCAAAACTTACCTCTTTCTTTGCCAGCACAGAGCCAAGATGGCGCCGGACCGCATGGTGTCTCAGCCTCCTCGCGGCGGACGCGCAGCCCACGTTTCTGACACGGTCGGAAAATCGAGGATCTCCAACCCGGCCCTACAGCAGACCAGCCAAGGTGAGACCCATAACCAGTCTCCCCTGCACAACAAGCCATGCTGCAGTGTCTCCATGGGGGAATATGCAGCAACATCTTCCCCATACAGGGACTCTCCCTCACATTCAATGCCCTCAGCAGAACACCCTATTACTATCTCTGACATGAAATGTCTGCTAAAAGAGCTGAAAGATACCATTTATGCTGATATTCATGGTGCAATATCATCTCTCCACACTGAGTTGATCGGTATAGGAGAAAGAACAGCACATTTAGAGGACAAAATGGAGGATTTCACCACAGCCCATAACAGCTTAGTGGACGCTCATAATGCTACAGAGGATGATCTAACACTTATTAAGCTGAAACTAGCTGACCTAGAAGACCTCTAGGAGAAATAATATTAGATTCAGAAACATCCCTGAAAATATTTCAGACGAAAAGCTAAAAGAATATTTAACTGACTTATTCACAGCACTGCTTCCAGACGCAGCAGAAAGAGATCTACTCATTGATAGGGCTCATAGAGTCCCCAAACCAAAGCACCTGGCTTAATAATGATGTATACATATCTGCCATTGAAAAAGCGCTCTCGGAATATTTTTCACTAAACAATGTTGACAACATCTCTACAACCACTCTGTGGTGTGCCCACAAGGCTGTTATAAGAGGCCACTTCCTTAAAATAGCAGCGCTAGAAAAACGTAACAGATTGGTTAAAGTCAAGGAAATTTCAGATAAATTGGCAATCTTAGAAATCAAAAATAAATCCACCATTTCCTCTACTCAAACTGAAGAAATCAAATCCCTTCGGCGTCAATTACACCTTATACTTCAGAACAATTACGAACTACATCTTAGAAAATCTAAACTGATAAATTACTGGCAAAACAATAAAGCTTCTAAACTCTTGACAAATAAGTTCAATAAAAAGGCCGCCAAGTCTAGAATCCCTTACCTATATGACAAAAACAAAAACAAACTCCTCAACCCCCTCGATATCGCCAACGAATTTGCCAACTACTATTCTTCTTTGTACAATTTACAGGACAACCTTAACACTCC
Organism: Rhinoderma darwinii; assembly: GCF_050947455.1. Classification (NCBI taxonomy): domain Eukaryota; kingdom Metazoa; phylum Chordata; class Amphibia; order Anura; family Rhinodermatidae; genus Rhinoderma; species Rhinoderma darwinii. Next base: position 60,354,089 of record NC_134687.1, read on the forward strand.
CCAACCCTCCATAGAGGGTATAAATGACTTCTTGGAAGGTATGAAATTGCCTTCACTTTCCAGCGACCAACTAAAAATCCTGAACAGAGACCTATTGGATAGGGAAATCACAGAGGTGATAAAATCCTTAAAACTCAACAAATCTCCTGGACCAGACGGTCTCCCAAATGAATATTACATAAAATTCTCACACATACTATCTCCTTATCTACTACAATGTTTAAGGACTATAGTATCTACCGGCTCCACTCCTACTGAGATGCTACATGCAATAAATGTCACTCTCCCCAAGCCAGGGAAATCTCCAGATACACCGGCAAATTTCAGACCAATTTCTCTACTAAACGCTGATCTTAAAATAATGGCTAAACTGATGTCAAACAGACTCATATCCATTCTCCCCTCCATTGTGCACCCCGACCAAGTAGGTTTTATAAAAGGTCGCCAAACCGTTGATGGAACGAGGAGATTTGTTGACTTAATTGACATTGTGCATTCTCGTGGGACGCCTTCTCTGCTCCTATCTCTGGATGCGGAGAAGGCCTTCGACAGAGTCCACTGGGGATATTTGAAAATGGTCCTTCAGAAATTTGGCTTCAAGGACTCCTTCTTATCAGCAATACACTCCCTATACTCATCACCGACTGCAACTGTATACTCTTCTGGGTTTATGTCCGCTCCTTTCAAAATCACAAATGGCACCAGACAGGGATGTCCCATGTCCCCTCTTCTTTTTGCGCTATTAATGGAACCATTTGCTCAAGCCATTAGATCCTCACCTCATCTCTCTGGGATTTCAGTAGGCCAAGAAGACCACAGAATAGGGTTATTCGCAGACGATGTGATACTTGCTCTCTCAAATCCTGATTCCTCACTACAGACAGTTACCTCAATGATAAAACAATTTAGTAGTGTATCATACTACAAGATAAACACATCCAAAAGCCAAATTCTTAATCTAGGGATACCCCAAAGAACAAAAAAGCTTCTAGAAGAAAGATTCCAATTCAAATGGGTTAAATCAAAAATGACTTACTTAGGAATTAAACTCGCATTCCCTCCATCAAAATTGTTTAACTCTAACTTTTCTCCTTTACTGAACACAATCAAGCTAGACATAGCCAACCTCCGAACACAAGGTATATCGTGGCTGGGCAAAATTGCGGCAGTAAAAATGATAATCCTTCCAAAAATCTTATATATGTTTCGTAATATGCCAATCTTTATTCCCATATCGTACCTAAAACAACTCCAAAATTTGATACTAAGATTTCTTTGGAACAATAAGAAAGCTAGAATCAAAGCAGACATATTGTATTTACACCCGAAAATGGGAGGTTCAGGATGTCCCTCCATACTGCAATACTACAGAGCAACTATCTTGGACCAATTACGTTCACTGTGGTCTAATGACAAGTCCAAACGATGGGTTCAAATAGAAATGCATTCTTTGAAAACTCCCCACCTTAAAAACTTTCTACTCACTGTCTCGCATTTACAATATGTACCTAGATCTCCGTTGTCCACTATAAAAGCCATATTATCCTTATGGCCTATTATAACCCACCAGAAGAACCTAATTCAAATGAATATTTATAAAAGCTCTTTGGAAGTGTTGGAAATCGCAATTCCTAATCTCGATCTTACTAGCTGGAAGGAAAAACAGTTGGATAAATTACACAAATTGTGGCATAATGGTGATTTCATTCTATTATCAGAATTGCAAAATACATACAATATTCCCATCGAGGACTTTTACAAATACCTTCAGGTCAGACATGCATTACAAAAAATCCCCCCTCCTCCGGGAGACCTTCACTCCCCATGCCCACTAGAAAGATGGATTACTTATTCAAATAGATCTGATAAAGGTCTCTCTAAGTGTTATAAAATTTTGAATACTCCTATTTCGGATCAATTATGTCATATTAAAACGCTGTGGGAAGCGAATTTAGCTCTATCTTTTACTAATGACTAGTGGGCCTCCGCCCTCATGGCTACTACGACACATTCTAGATGTGCCAACCATATAGAAAATGCAAGAAAAATATTTTATAGATGGCACTTTACTCCAAATAGATTGTCACAAATTTTCCCGACTATGTCCTCCAATTGTTGGATATGTGATAGTCATACAGGTACTTTTATTCATATGTGGTGTGAGTGCAAAAAAGCCAACACAGTGTGGCTCAAAGTATTCCAATTGCTCTCTGAGCTTTATGGCTCAAATATCACACCGAAGCCGGAATTAGCGCTTCTATCCATAGGTTTGAATCTATTTCCAGCCTCTTTTCAAACCATTCTTCAACACTTACTGATTTCCACCAGGCGTTCAATAGCCTCCACTTGGAAGGAAAAGTCCTGCATCAAGATAGGAGATATTGTTCGGAGTATGAATGATAGTTGCTGGTTAGAATGTATGTCTGCATCCGCAGTCCAAAAATATGCCATGTTTCAGAAAAGATGGGATGTGTGGCTTAAGAGCAAATATAACCAATCTACCATTTCTCACAAGATCTGATAGCACAAAACTCACACTAACACCTCCTATAGATGTTAAAAATTCTATAAGTCAGTGGAACTGACATCTCAGGTTTATTTCACATTACCAGGGTTTATAGATTTCGGTTTTCTTGTTCTCTTTTGTTTTTGTTCCAGTCCATCTAAATGTACGATACTGCTTGCACCACATGCATGGTTTCTTCTTTTTGATGTCAATGAAGCTGATACTGTATAGGCTTGCCTAACCTTTGCTTGTGAATCAATCGTTACTCAATTGTATCAATTGTATCTGTACATTTTCATGGAAAATTTATTTTCAATAAAAATTGAATGTTTAAAAAAAAGAAACCTCTTTTGCAGTTTTCTGATGATGGTGAAAATACAACTCATAGGGGGTTTTAGGGGGATTCAATCTAATATTAGTATTGAGCATAAAGTGCCAGATTCTCAAATATTTCTAAAAATCCACTTTTGGTATAGAGTATTTGCTTGACATTTCTGCAAAAGCGGACAAAAAACCTCTACTCGGAAAGTCTGACAAAGTGTTAATACCACTCATCTCCCAATTAGATAAATCCAAATCAGGAATCAAATGCATAAGGGTATGTTCCCACGGCCTATTTTCAGCCGTTTTTCGGGCCATAAATGCCCCAAAAAACGACTAAAAATTCGGAAGCTGAACGACTCCAAATATCTGTCCATTCATTTCAGTGGGAAAAACGGTGGTTTGTTGCCACGGGGCGTTTTTTTTCGCGGCCGTTTGGAAAAACCGTGCAGAAAAAGATGCCCCGTAAAAAAAGAAGTGCATGTCACTTCTTGAGCAATTTTTGGAGCGGTTTTTCATTGTCTCAATAGAAAAACAGCTCCAAAAACAGCCTTTCAAAAAATGCTTGATGCATAAAAAACGGCTGATAATCAGAGGCTGTTTTCCCTTGGAAACAGCTCCATATTTTACAGCCACTTTTTGTTTGCCATGTGAACATACCCTAAGGGTATGTTCACACGGCCTATTTACGGACGTAATTCGGGCGTTTTTGCCCCGAATTACGTCTGAAAATAGCGCCTCAATAGCGCTGACAAACATCTGCCCATTGAAAGCAATGGGCAGACGTTTGTCTGTTCACACGAGGCGTATATTTACGCGCCGCTGTCAAATGACGGCGCGTAAATAGACGCCCGCGTAGAAGAAGTGACCTGTCACTTCTTTGGCCGTAATTGGAGCCGCTATTCATTGACTCCAATGAATAGCAGCGCTAATTACGGCCGTAATTGACGCGGCGTTCAAGCGCCTGCACATGCCGGTACGGCTGAATTTACGGGGATGTTTTCAGGCTGAAACATCCCCGTAATTTCAGCCGTTACGGACCCCCGCCGTGTGAACATACCCTAAGAGTTCTAAAAGACATGTCAAACCCTCTCATTGAAAAAACCCTTTTTTAACCACCATTAGACTCCAAGATGACAAACCAGCGCTAATTGTCAAAAGAGGAGGTGAAGGAAATTGTAATTTAACCCCTACTCGCATCACGACATACAGTAATAGCATATTGTGGTGCAGGGGACGATATTTGGAGCGGACTCATCCGCTGAGCCCACTCAGTACACAGCGGGTGTCTGCTGTGTATTACAGCTGACACCCGGGACTAATGGCCAGGTACAGCGATCGAGCTGTTCCTGGCTGTTTAACCCATTAGATGCTGCGATCAATCACGATTGCAGCATCTAAGACGTTAGAAAGAGGGGGCGCTCCCCTCCGAGAGCTCATCGGAGCCCCCACAGCGTGATCGGGGGGGGTGACGATGTTTGTCGTGGCAGCCCAGGGGCCTAATGAAGGTCCCCAGGACTGCCTCTCTTCATCTCCTGTTAAGCTCTGCCTCTGGCAGGGATAAACAGGAGCCTGTAAAAATAACAATACACTGCAATACATTAGTATTGCAGTCTATTGTAACAATCATCCAATGATCGCTGGTTCAAGTCCCTGTTTTTTCTCTAAAGTAATAAAAAAAAAAAAAATATATACAAATTAGTATTGCTGCGTCCGTAAAAGTCCAAACTATAACAATATAGCTCTATTCAATGTGCATGGTGAATGCCATAAAAATAAAAAATATAAAACGCCAGAATCACTGTTTTTTGGTCACTTCATATCCCACAAAAAATGAAATAAAAAGTGATCAAAAAGTCTCATGTAGCCCAAAATGGTACAATAGCAACTACAGCTCGACTTGCAAAAAATAAGCCCTCACACCGCTCAATCAACGGAAAAATATTAAAGTTATGGCTCTCAGAATGTGGCGACTAAACATTTTTAACAATTAGTTTCTTCCTTGTAAAAGTAGTAAAACATTAAACTATATAATTTTGTTATCGCCGTAATCGTGTTGACCGGTAGAGAAAGTAAACATGCCATTTTTACTGTAGGGTGAAAGTCGTAAAAATGAAACCCCTCAAAAGATTGAGGAATCACTGTTTTTTTACTATTCCACCCCACAAAGAATTTCCAGTTTCCCAATACATTATAAGGTAAATAAATGGTGCAGTGAAAAACTACAACTTGTCCCGCAAAAAAACAAGCCCTCATTTGGCTTTATCAATGGAAAAATAAAAAAGTTATGGCTTTAGGAAGGTGGGGAGGAGAAAATGGAAACAAAAAACCGAAAAATGACTGTGACGGGAAAGGGTTAAGGGCAAAGGCCCATAAGTAGGTTTTGAGTGAACTATAATGTCCACAATGCTTTTTAATAGTCACCGAGTGTTTGCAATGGATGGGGTTCACCCATTGTCTAATTTGATCTTAAATGGAAGCGTGGTAATATGCCACAATATAAAGAAATCCCAGTCCACCTTTTGCTATGGGAAGATATAAAATGTGAGTGGCTACTCTAGCCCTGCGTCTTTTCCAGACATATTTCACAAGTATATTTTAAAGTTTATGGAACTGAGAGGCAGGAATCAGGGTAGGCAGCAGAATAAAAAGTCTTTCAAAGAAAATAATTTGTTTTTGCATCGTCGCATTCCAAGATTTATTTTTCAGTCAATGTAGCCGTATATGGGATTGCTTTTTACTAGGCAAGATGTAGTTTTCATTGGTCCGATTTTGGGGTACATTGGACTTTTTTAATTAACCTTTATTACAGTTTTTTGTGGAAGTAGAATGGAAAAAAAGCAATTCCGTCATAGTTTTTTTTAAATTTTTTTTATGTCGCTCACCTTGGTTTAATCCCTTCCCGACATCCGCCATATATATATGACGGAGGTCGGGTGGGAGAATATGGAACGGGCTCAAAGGCAGAACACGCTCCATAGAATGAGTGTCAGCTGTGTGTAAAAGCCGACACTGCAGTTTAACGAGCGGGATCCCGCTTGTAAAAACCCTTTAGATTACGCGGTTAAAAGAAAAAGTGGCATCTAAGCAGTTAGGACGAGGGGGCGGTCACCTGTGAGGTTGCATCGGACCCCCCGCGACGCGATCGCTGGGTGCTAATGGTTGGCATTGCAGTCGGGGTGCCTGATAAAGGCCACCAGTTCTGCCATCTTTGTACTCCTTTAAAGCCTTGCCAGTAGGGCTTCTTAGGATACTGTCAGTATAACGATTTTCTGCGCTACATTAGTTTTGCAGTATATCATGCAAGTGATCCAATGATTGCTGGTTCAAGTCCCCTATGGGAACTAGTAAAAAAAAAGTTAATTACAGTTAACCCCTTCCCGACATTTGACATATCCATACGCCAAAGTCGGGTAGGGGAAGTATGGAGCGGGCTCACGGAGTGAACTCGCTCCATGCGATGCCGATGTCGGCTGTATGTTACAGCCGACACTTCAGAGTAACTAGCGGCATCGCGCTCGAGCGCCATCCCGCTAGTTTAACTCGTTAAATGCTGCGGTCAATACCGACCGCAGCATTTAAATCGTTAGAAGGAGGGGGTGCCCCCCTCAAACAGCTCATCGTGCCCCCCCGCAACGCAATCACGGGGGGGCGATGGTTGCTATGGCTGCCTGGGGGCTTAATGAAGGCCCCCAGGTCCGCCATCTTTGTACACCTATTAAGCCTTGCCTCCGGCAGGGCTTATTAGATGCCTGTCAGAATCACGATATACTGCAATACATTAGTATTGCAGTATATCGTGCAAGCGATCTAACGATCGCTGGTTGAAGTCCCTAGGGGGACTAATAAAAAAAGTAAAAATGAGTTCATTAAAGATTTTTTTTTGTGTAAAAAAAATATACAGTATATATATATTAAAAGTAAAAAAAAAAAACCTTTTCCCATTTTACCCCTAGAGCATAGTAGAAAAATAAAAAAATAACATAATTGGTATCGCCGCGTCCGTAAAAGTCTGAACTATTACAATATAGAATTATTTAACCCGCACGGTGAACGCCGTAAAAAAAAAATTGTAAACGCCAGAATGTCTATTTTTTGGTCACCTAATCTCCCACAAAAAATAAAATAAAAAGTGATCAAACTGTCGCATGTACACCAAAATGGTATTATTAAAAACTACAGCTTATCCCGCAAAAAATAAGCCTTCATTATACTTAATCGACGGAAAAATAAAAAACGTATGGCTCTCAGAATTTGGCGACACAAAATAAATTTAAATTTTTACACTTAGGTTTTTACTTGTAAAAGTAGTAAAATATAGAGAAAACTATACATATTTGGTATCTCCGTAATTGTATTGACCCGCAGAATAAAGTTAACATGTTGTTTTAATTGCACAGTGAATGCCGTAAAAACGCAGCGCAAAAAAAACATGGAGGAATCGCTGTTTTTTTTAAATTTTCTACCCCACAAATATTTTTTTTCCCGTTTCCTAGTACATTATACAGCAAAATAAATGCTGCTACGAAAAACTACATCTCGTCCCACAAAAATCAAGCCCTCATTGTACTATATCGATGGAAAAATAGAGACGTTATGGCTTCTGGAATGTGGGGAGGAAAAAATGAAAATGAAAATCTGATAGTTGTTTACGACGGGAATGGATTAAATAAGGTTTTCTTAATATATATATTGTAGCGTCCATGGCCACGGTCCGTTGGGTTTACTCCCCTCCCGATCCCCACAGCCATGGATTTGTGAGCGCTGGTCCCCATCTCCTTTCTAGGAGACGCCAGCGCTCACTTCCGCTCTGGTCCGCTGTGTCCCGTAGGGCCAGCGCGCGCACATGAAAACAATCATCATCATCAATCCACATGATTCCTGGCCTATAAGAAGGCCTCAGCCCTTCTGATCCTTGCCTGAGCGTTGTTAGTTTATCCCAAGTCTGTCTTGCAAATGGTCCCTTAGTGTTTCCCATTCCAGTTGCCCTGTTACCTGTTCCTGTATCCCGTGCTGTGTTCTTGTTCCTGTGACAACTAGTGCTGGAGTCATGTCATACTGCACCTGCTGTCGTTTGCCACATCCAGTGTCTTCTGCCACATCCTGTGTCTTCTGCCACATCCAGTGTCTTCTGCAACGTCCAGTGTCTTCTGCCACGTCCTGTGTATTCTGCCACATCCAGTGTCTTCTTCCACATCTTGTACTGCTCGCCACGTCTGGTGCAACCTGCTGCACCGACCTCAATCCGTGCTGAAGCCACAGCCACCGTCTGGATTAGTTCAGGTACCCATGTGTTACGGACTGCCATTAGACTTTTGTATAGACTGAGACCTGGTGAGCTGACTCTCCGCTAAGGCGGAGCGGCCTAGTGGGTCTACATATGCTGTGACTGTGACAGTATGCTCAGGCCATGGAACCCACTGGCCAGCTCAATACTGCAGTCCAGAAGATACAGACGGAGATGACCTACGCACACGTCAGCATCAACTCCTTGAAGCCGTAAATTCTATCTTGGTCCGTCTGGAACTACTCACTTTTCCACCTCTGGTTCTTCCTCCTGAGGCTGTTGCTGTACCACTGCCCGCAGCTCCTCCTATTTGTTCCGGATCCACATTTCCTCTGCCTCTTCCTCCTCGCTATGACGGTGATCCCAGAGCATGTAGAGGATTTATTAACCAATGCATGGTTGATTTTAGGCTACGGGCACATCTCTTCCCCTCCAAGGAGGCCAAAGTGGCATTTATCATCTCCCTTCTTGCTGGCAATGCCGTCGCATGGGCGAACCCAATCTTGGAGCAACAAGGACCCGTATCCTCGGACCTAGCCTTGTTCCTGCAGTCCTTTTGTGCCGTGTTCGAGGAGCTGGGTCGAACTTCCTCTGTCACAGACACTCTGCTGACCCTCAAGCAAGAGGGTTCCACAGTAGGGCAGTATGCTATCTCCTTCCATACCCTGGCAGCTGAGCTGACATGGAACAATGAGGCACAGGTGGCGACCTTCTGGCAGGGACTGTCCTCTCACATCAAGGACGAACCGGCAGTGTTCTTATTCATGGCAGAAATACCGTATTTCTGCCATGAAAAAGAACACTGCCGGTGTTCGAAACGCGTAGGCTTCAGGCAACAGCCCGTACTTCAAATCATCCCTAGACTGCGTCTCTTGTCAATTTTTAAAGAATTTTCGTACCAATAAAAGTGGGAACACAGCTTCCCTTTTATCCTCATACAGCGCTGGATCACTTCTCCTTTTTCTTCTCCATCTTCTGCCACAACCAGTGTCTTCTGCCACATCCAGTGTCTTCTGCCACATCTTGTACTGCCCGCCATGTCTGACGCAACCTGCTGCACCGACCTCCATCCGTGCTGAAGCCACAGCCACCGTCTAGACTAGTTAAAGTACCCGTGTGTTACGAACTGCCATTAGACTTTTGTATAGACTGAGACCTGGTCAGCTGCCTCTCTGCTACAGTGAGTCCACATACCCTGTGATCGTGACATATATTATGAAAAAAGTTAAATAGAGCCCTTTTCCCGTTTTCTCCCCAAGCACAACGTAAATAAAAAAAATTAACATAACTGGTATCAACGCGTCCGTAAAATCCAAACTATCACATTATAACATTATATAACCCGCACGGTGAACGCCTTAAAAAGAAAAATATATAAAACGCCAGAACCGCTGTTTTTTGAGCACTTCATCTCACACAAAAAAATAAAATAAGAAGTGATCAAAAAGTCTCATGTATCCCAAAATGTAACCAATAGAAAATACAATTTAGATATCAGGACTTACCCGGTTAGGTAAAAGGTTAGGCGCCATAGGCAAGTGTCCAATGCGCCTCATTATATATAGATAATATAGCAAGACTTCATGTAATCATGAAAGACTGAGAGGAAGAGAAGTCATTACGCCACAAATAAAGTAGAAAAAATGACAAAATTTATTAGGACATACAATACACAATATTGGTACATAAAATTCAAAAATGGATCCGGATAAAAGAAAGCAGTGTGGTGGCCACAAGAATGTTGGAAAATAAGATATGGCGCCCACCATGAACACACAATCCTTGGCAAAAAATCACTGTCCAGTGAAGGTCACAGATAACACAGTCTAACAAATATGGTGTCAGTATGGAAGTAAATTAATGGTAAAAAACACACATGTTAAGAATTCACCGCAACACAGATCCAACTCAATTAGCCCTGTAGCGCAATATTTTCAGGCTGCAGTGCGGGGCCACATTACATTCATCTTGATGGGTAAGCCCAACAACATACTCTCCATATTTGATAGAGACCCCTTGTGACTCAACATGGGTATTACATACTTGAACTTGTCTTTGGCAGTTATAGTCCTACTCTGATATTTTTGTCCAGGTCCTTTTGTCTACTTTTATAATGCGCAGAGAAACTATGAGCACTAATGTGCTACTTTCTAGCAATTTTATTAACAACAGGGCTAATTGAGTTGGATCTGTGTTGCGGTGAATTCTTAACATGTGTGTTTTTTACCATTAATTTACTTCCATACTGACACCATATTTGTTAGACTGTGTTATCTGTGACCTTCACTGGACAGTGATTTTTTGCCAAGGATTGTGTGTTCATGGTGGGCGCCATATCTTATTTTCCAACATTCTTGTGGCCACCACACTGCTTTCTTTTATCCGGATCCATTTTTGAATTTTATGTACCAATATTGTGTATTGTATGTCCTAATAAATTTTGTCATTTTTTCTACTTTATTTGTGGCGTAATGACTTCTCTTCCTCTCAGTCTTTCAATAGAAAATACAGCTTGCCCTGTAAAAAATAAGCCCTCACACTGCTCAATCAACGAAAAAAAAGTTATGGCACTCAAAATGTAGCGACAAGACATAGATTTTATTTTAAGCTGTTTTTACTTGTAAAAGTAGTAAAACTTAAAAAATATATATATACATTTTGTAGCACTGTAATCACTTTGACCTGCAGAATATAGTTAACATGTCATTTTTACCCCATGGTTGACGCCGTAAAAACTAAACCCCCCAAAATATGTGGGAATCACAGTTTTTTTCCCATTGCACCCCACAAATATTTTTTTTCAATTTTCGACTACATTATATGGTACACTAAATGGTGCCTTAAAAAATCTACAACTTGTCCCTCAAAAAGCAAGCCCTCATATGCCTCTATCAATGAGAAAAATAAAAAAGTTATGGCTTTTGGAAGGTGTGGAGGAAGAAACGAAAGTGAAAATACAAAAAATGGCTGCTGTGGGAAGGGGTTAAATAATGTGTTAACTTTAATCTTCTCATTATTACGATCACGGTGATGACATATATATTTACTTTTTATTTATTTTCTTACACTTTGACAAAATAAAAATACTTTTTATAGAACAAATTGTTTTATTGATTTGTTCACTCTTTTTTAATTAACTTTATTTGACAATAATTATTTTTTTTATTGGTTCCACTACGGGACTACACTATGCGATATTTTGATCACTTCTATAATGGTTTCTTATACTTAGTATACCAAAGCAACTAAAAAGCAATCTATTAGGTCATGCCTCTATGGTCCCGGTTGCTGTGGCATCCCATCGGCGGTCTGCGGTCACATTTGTGGGCTACAGATAGGTGACAGAGGGAGCCCCCTCCCTCTGTAAACCACTTGAATGCTGTTGTTGCTATTGACCACGAAATCTAAGGGGGTTAAACGGCTCTCATCTGAGTTAACGGCACACATTTCTATAATGGACAAACAGTTACGTCCAAATGAGAGAAGGGATTAATAAAGACAAAAAAGGACAATGTGCTAAATAGCACCAAAAAGTACATAGTCTGCATAGAATTTATCATATAAGACCTACCCCTACAGTTCAGAGAAAAAATGTCATGGCTAAGTGGCTAAGTAGGTATCCATGTTAGGATATGATTTTTTAAGCACGGACACCCATCTGTAAAAATACTGAAAGGTGTCCGTGGCCAATAGAAATGAATGAGTACATAAATACTGTCAGTATTTACTGTCCGTAAAATGACTGATGAAAAATACTGTCATGTGCATGGGGCCTAACTCAGGAGAAAGTGTTAACAAAGACAAGGAAGCTGATATCACTCTGTCATGCTAATTGAATTATTGAGAAGACTGGTTGTTTTAAAAGGGTATGGCGCTTGATATCATTGTCCTCTCCTGTTAACCATGGTTACCTCTACGGAAACACGTGAAGTCATCATTGCTTTGAATAAAAAGGACTATACAGGCAAGTACATTGCTGCTGGTAAGATTGCCCCTAAATCAACCATTTATCGGATATAAACCCCTTCCCGACATATGACATATAGTTACGTCATAGCCGGGTAGGGGAAGTATGGAGCTGCTGCTGCTGTCGGCTGTATGTTCAGAGTAATGAGCGGCATCGCGCTCGAGTGCAATCCCGCTCGTTTAACTCGTTAAATGACGCGGTCAATAGCGACCGCAGCATTTAAATTGTTAGAAAGAGGGGGGCGGCACCCTCTAACATCTCATCGCGCCCCCCAAAATGCAATTGCGGGGGGGGCGATGGTTGCTACGGCTGCCTGGGGGCCTAATGAAGGCCCCCAGGTCCGCCATCTTTGTACACCTATTAAGCCTTGCCTCCGGCAGGGCTTAATAGATGCCTGTCAGAATCATGATATGCTGCAATACATTAGTATTGCAGTATATCGTGCAAGCGATCTAACGATCGCTGGTTGAAGTCGCCTAGGGGGACTAATAAAAAAAGTAAAAATGAGTTAATAAATTATTATGTTATTTAAATTAGTTAAATAAAAAAAAAATGTACGTGCAAAAGTAGTAAAATATAGAAAAAACTATATATATTTGGTATTGCCGTAATCTTATTAACCCACAGAATAAATTTAACATGTTGTTTTAATTGCACAGTGAATTCTGTAAAAACGGCGTGCAAAAAAACATGGAGGAATCACTGTTTTTTTCCATTTCTACTCCACAAATAATTATTTTCCCGTTCCCTAGTATATTATACAGAAAAATAAATGGTGCTACAAAAAACTACAACTCGTCTTGCAAAAATCAAGCCCCCATAGTACTATATCGACGGAAAAATAAAGACGTTATGGCTTCTGGAAGGTTTGGAGGAAAAAACGGAAATGAAAATCTGAAAGTTGTTTACGACGGGAAGGGGTTAAAGACCTTCAAGGAGAGGTTAAATTTCTTTGAAGTAGGCTTCAGGATGGCCAAAAAAGCCCAGAAAGTGCCAAGATCGTCTCCTAAAGAGGATTTAGCTACGGGATCAGTCCAACACCAGTGCAGAGCTTGCTCAGGAAGGGCAGCAAAGAAGCCACTTCTCACCCAAAAAAAAATCTAAAACAGACTGATATTCTGCAGGAAGTAAAGGGATTGGACTGCAGAAGACTGGGGTACAGTTATTTTCTCTGATAAAGCCCCCTTCAGACTGCTTGGGATAGCTGGAAGAATGATTGTCCGGAGAAGAAAAGGTGAGCGCTACCATGAGTCCTGTGTCATGCCAACAGTAAAGCATCCTGAGACCATTCATATGTGGGGTACTTTTCATACAAGGGAGTGGGCTCACTCACAATTTTTCCTAAGAACACTTCCATGAATAAAGAATGGTATCTAAACATCCTCGAAGAGCAACTTCTCCCAACTATCCAGGAGCAATTTAGTGATGAATAATGCTTTTTCCAGCATGATGGAGCACCATGTCACAAGGCAAAAGTGATAATTAAGTGGCTTGATGAACAAAACATTGAAATTGTGGGTCCATGGCCAGGAAACTTCCCAGATCTCAAACCCATTGGGAACCTGTGGTCAATCCTCAAGAAGTGGGTGGACAAATAAAAACACAGAAATTGTGATAAACTCCAAGCACAGATTAGGTAAGAATAGCTTGCCATCAGTCAGGATTTTGCCCAGAAGCTGACATCTAGCATGCCAGAGCGAATTGCAGAAGACTTGAAAATACGGGTCAACTCTGTAAATATTGAGTCTTTGCATAAACTTGATGTATTTGTTAATAAATGTTTTTTCTAAGTCAAATCTTTTTTCTAAGTCATTCATTTGTAAACTGCCTGAAGAAGGGGCCTCTGTGCTCTGAAAGCTTGCATATAGAACTTTTATGGTTAGCCAATAAAGGTATCATACCTATTATACTTTTGTCTTTTTTGACACAAAAGTATTTAACATTTCATATTAATAAATGTTTAAAACGTATTATTGTACTACAGTATACCATAGAAACATCTGACTAAAAGATCTAAAAACACTGAAGCAGCAAACTTCGTGAAAACCAAAATTAGTTTGTGTCAGTCTCAATTTTTTTGGCCAGGACTGTATATACACTATGTGTGTGTATGTATATGTTTATGTATGTATATATATATATATATAGATAAATATATATATACTACCGTTCAAAAGTTTAGGGTCACTTAGAAATTTCCTTATTTTTGCAAGAAAAGCACAGTTTTTTGCATGAAGATAACATTGAATTAATCAGAAATACACTCTATACATTGTTATTGTGCTAAATGACTATTCTAGCTGCAAACGTCTGGCTTTTAATGCAATATCTACATAGGTGCATAAATGCCCATTTCCAGCAACCATCACTCCAGTGTTCTAATGGTACATTGTGTTTGCTAACTGTCTTAGAAGGCTAATGGATGATTAGAAAACACTTGAAAACCCTTGTGCAATTATGTTAGCACCGCTGTAAACAGTTTTGCTGTTTAGAGGAGCTATAAAACTGACCTTCCTTTGAGCTAGTTGAGAATCTGGAGCATTACATTTCTGGGTTCGATTAAACTCTCAAAATGGCTAGAAAAAGAGAGCTTTCATGTGAAACTCGACAGTCTATTCTTGTTCTTAGAAATGAAGGCTATTCAATGCGAGAAATTGCCAAGAAACTAAAGATTTCCTACAACGGTGTGTACTACTCCCTTCAGAGGACAGCACAAACAGGCTCTAACCAGAGTAGAAAGAGAAGTGGGAGGCCCCGCTGCACAACTGAGCAACAAGACAAGTACATTAGAGTCTCTAGTTTGAGAAATAGACACCTCACAGGTCATCAACTGGCAGCTTCATTAAATAGTACCCGCAAAACGCCAGTGTGAACGTCTACAGTGAAGAGGCGACTCCGGGATGCTGGCCTTCAGGGCAGAGTGGCAAAGAAAAAGCCATATCTGAGACTGGCTAATAAAAGGAAAAGATTAATATGGGCAAAAGCACACAGACATTGGACAGAGGAAGATTGGAAAAAAGTGTTATGGACAGACGAATCAAAGTTTGAGGTGTTTGGATCACACAGAAGAACATTTGTGAGACACATAACAACTTAAAAGATGCTGGAAGAGTGCCTGATGCCATCTGTCAAGCATGGTGGAGGTAATGTGATGGTCTGGGGTTGCTTTGGTGCTGGTAAAGTGGGAGATTTGTACAAGGTAAAAGGGATTTTGAATAAGGAAGGCTATCACTCCATTTTGCAACGCCATGCCATACCCTGTGGACAGCACTTGATTGGAGCCAATTTCAGCCTACAACAGGACAATGACCCAAAGCACACCTCCAAATTATGCAAGAACTATTTAGGGAAGAAGTAGGCAGCTGGTATTCTATCTGTAATGGAGTGACCAGCGCAGTCACCAGATCTCAACCCCATAGAGCTGTTGTGGGAGCAGCTTGACCGTATGGTACGCAAGAAGTGCCCATCAAGCCAATCCAACTTGTGGGAGGGGCTTCTGGAAGCATGGGGTGAAATTTCTCCCGATTACCTCAGCAAATTAACAGCTAGAATGCCAAAGGTCTGCAATGCTGTAATTGCTGCAAATGGAGCATTCTTTGACGAAAGCAAAGTTTGAAGGAGAAAATTATTATTTCAAATACAAATCATTATTTCTAACCTTGTCAATGTCTTGACTATATTTTCTAGTCATTTTGAAACTTATTTGATAAATATAAGTGTGGGTTTTTTATGGAAAACACAAAATTGTCTGGATGACCTCAAATTTTTGAAAGGTAGTGTATATATTTTTATATATATATATATATATATATATATACATATATATACCGTATTTTTCGGACTATGAGCTTCACCTGACTATAAGACGCACCCAGGTTTTAGACAACAGAAAAAACTATTGGTTAAAAAAAAATATTTGTTCAGTTTCACCACATTCTGATAGCCATAACTTATATTTTTCCATTGTTTGAGTGGTGTGAGGGCTTAGTTTTTGCGGGACGAGCTGTACAGTGTACAGTGTTTTTTTTATCACTTTTTATTTAATTCTTTCCAGCACTATGATGACCAAAAGACAACGATACTGAGGTTTTCAATTTTTTTATTTTTTTAAAAACATTGGCGGTTTTATTTTCAGGTGCATAGACAAAGATATTTACCTGAACCAACTCTGGAGCAGGCAACCTACAATTGTCCATGAAAGAATCATGCAGGTTTATGCCAGCCACCTGCAATGATTTATCACCATTGCATATGATAGCTTAAAGCGTAGCTAAACTTTCGCAAAAAAAAAAAATGTTTAAACTGCTATTATGTCCCTCTATGTGAATACATTACTCCTAGCAATTTTTTCCCACTTCAAAATACCTTTTTTTGCAGCTTTTTTTCTTGTGTAACTGTCCACATATATTTTCTCACACTTCCTAATTCTGGCAGTTGCTAGGGGCGTGTCTAGGGGCGTGTTTTACAGTGTGTGATGTTACGATCTGTCTGTATCTTTCATGGGCAGTGAACTCTGAGGTGATCCTTACAATACTGTGAGCATGCACTGAGCTATGCACAGCAGCACACATTACATACAGATATATAAATATCTTTGCACACTCCAGAAGAAAGCAATCAGAGGTTTTCTTTTCACTTTCCCTGGCAAGTGCAGGGAAGATAAGACAGGATGGCAGGATGATTGGGGGGGAGGGGGGACGGACGGAGCAGTCCTAGTCTTATCTGATGCTAATTAGCAGCTTAGATTACAGTGTCCTGACAGTCTTTGCCAGAGAGAAGGGGGAGAATAATGCAGGCACAGAGACCAGTGCACACAGTCTCTTCCATGTGCTCTGCTGCTAGAGAACTGTGTAGTGTATAGAGGCAGAGACCTTCCTGACGTCACGATGGGGGCGTGCAAATCTGACGTCAGGATGGGGCCACCATCCACCTGTACTCACAGGCAGCAGAATTCGTACACTGATACATTCAAATGGTGTACAGATTTCTGCTAGCAACAGGAGAAATACAAGAAATAAAATGTGGTAGAAAAGTGTCAGAGTGGCCATTTAAAACACATATAACACAAAAAGGAGCCCAAATTCATTAGTAAAGTATATTACAAAACATATTTATATTACACATGCTGCTAGATAATAAAAAGTTGATCGAACGTTTAGTTATGCATTAACTGGAAACAGTAATTGTTTATAAGATAATGTGTCATGTGAGTGGAATAAGGACTTCTGCTCCAACAGCACATCCAGTGAGGATTCTGCTTCAAGCACTTGGGGGTGACATGTTTTTAATGCACATCCTGATTCCATTACATAGTCTTGGTGCATCCAGATTTCTTAAGAGAATAACTATGGAACCAAACTTTAGATCCAAGTTATGAGGAGGAATTCCCGTGGGTTCTAAAGAGTTTAAAAACTCACCTGGGTACTGCACCATCTGTTCTGTATATATTGTAGTGTCTATCGAGTTGTAAGAATAAACTAATCTCAGCAATTCCTTAAATATTTGCAAGCTGATTGTGTTTACCGCAGAATTTTTTGGAGCCAAAATAGTTCTCTGACATATCTAATCACTGTAAGGAGTTCTTTAATGTTAAACTGAATCCCAAAGTCATAGACTACTACTTTTTGAGGTGCTCAAGTGACCATAGCTTAGGTAACTCTAGAAGCCCTGCAGAAATGAGCAATAAGTGGTACACTGATATCTGAATCTTGTTGGACTACACCATTGACAAGTATGAGAAGCAATTGGGAGAATTGCTGAGCAGATCCTTTTCCGAAAATATTTTCTCAACTGTTCGTTGTCAGAGTAAGCCTCTGAACCTGATGCCAGAGTGGAGATGCCTTAAAGCATGCATTCAGCTCAGTTGCCCATGTTTGCCTTTTGTATTATAGGCAAGGTCTGCCTGAAGTCACCTGTAAGCAAGACTAAGGCCCCACCCATGAGTTAGGTTTTATCTCTTAAGTTTCTCAGTGTTAGGTCTAATGCTTCCAGAGCACGTAAAGTGCATGGAATTTCCATTTTGCCAATCACAAATAATCTATGTATACACTGGAGGAAAAAAGAAGTATTGAAGCCATGTATCATAAGAATAAACAATTTTATTTAACACATAAATACACAGAAAATGTTAAAATAGGTACAAGAGGACAAGAAGACTCTGTAAATTCCAGTATGAGCACAACAAGAACGACTCAATGTAGTATAATAAGGGAAAATGTATGACACTCCAAATAAAAGATTTGGGTTAGGGGCAGTAAACTCAATCATATGAATACACATATCCTGACATGGTATAATCGGTATAACGATAAACAGAGTAAGGAAAAAGAGTTATCTGAAATGACAGTCAGTACCCAAACTGATCGGTCCGCCCTCCCCCTCTGTTAGTGGAGAGTCTTACTCATTAAGCGTTTGATAGGAGAGTCAGTCATGTGTGCGGTGAACCCCAACGCGTGTTTCGCGGTATGCTTCCTCAAGGGGTGTTAACGTGTCTGAGAAGAGACAGCCTTATATGCGATGAGCCACAGGTGAACTCACTGTTTTTTTCATTCCAGAAGATCGCGGCGCACGTCCTCTGCCGAAAACCGGAAGTGAGGCATGCCCCACTTCCAGCCCCCAGCGCCTTAGCGCACATCCAGGATCCCCGACGCATACAGGGATCCCGAGCATGCGCGGTGTGCCAATAGGGGCGGGAGCGAGGCCGAGCCACACAAAGGCAACGTACAGGGAAAGTGCGCTCCTCATTGGACAGAAAAATACAATGACGGAGGAAATGAGTGAGTAGTTAATATACCAGGTGCATATTGTGGACCTATGTGTGTGTCGATGGCCAAAACAATCCCCATGAATTTAAAAGCAATCAGATGACAAGTTAGATGTGTAAATATACAACCATATCGGGTAATTGATATAAATACTGCTTTAATACAAAAAGCTTGTATAAAAAACGTGAGTAATCATTATCATGGTAGATAAAAATAAGAAATAAAGTGTATTAAGACTAAAGACGCAGTAACTAAGTCTGCGAATTTAGATAAGAGGAAGACCTAGTCTCCCATAAGAGAAAAATAATACAGTGAAAAAAGGAAAAAATGGAAAGAATAGTGCACTCAGATATGACCATGTAGATAGCGATATAGAGTATTATTAAAATATTGTGAACCGTAAGTATAGAGGGGAAAATGGAAATACTGCCTGGCATAGGGAAAATTGCTAAACCAGGTAAAACAGTAAGGACAATACCAAAGATAGGTAAGGGGTTAATAGTATAAATAGAGATGAACAGCAGGGAGATGGGGCCATCCACCTATAGGAACACATATTATAAATAAGTACACTGATGAAGTTTTCCTCATCTTCATCCGTATTTCGGTAAGGGTCCAATTACAAGTTTCATATTCAAGTCGAAA
The DNA here is from genome assembly GCF_050947455.1 of Rhinoderma darwinii. NCBI lineage: Eukaryota > Metazoa > Chordata > Amphibia > Anura > Rhinodermatidae > Rhinoderma > Rhinoderma darwinii. Next base: position 60,373,579 of record NC_134687.1, read on the forward strand.
AAAAGAGAGGGGGGCTGTCAGAGAATTGGTGCGTCAAATACCTGTATAGTGAAATAAAAGACACAAATGTTAAAAATAAATTAAAAGCATATGGTGGTAGGGAATTTAAAGAAACGGGGCAAAGTTCAATTGTTCATTGAGCCCACCGGGCGTCATAGATCCCAATTTAACGATCCACATGCATTCTTTTCGGGCCAGAACCTTCCTCAAGTCACCCACTCTGATGCCACAATGTATGCCGTCAATACAGCGAATCTTAAGGGAAATTGGGTTGCAGCCATGGTATTGTTTGAAATGTCTAGGCAGTGTGTTGAGCTGTCTGTAATCGCTTATTACATTTGCTCCCACGATATTGCGTACGTGTTCTCTGGTACGTATCCGCAGCTGCCTAGACGTTAGACCCACGTAAATCTTAGGGCAACCACAGAGTGCATAATACACTACATGTGTGGTGCTACAGGAGATGTATTCTCTGATTTTAAACATTCTTATTCCATCTGCTGTTGTAAAGTCATGGGCTCTACTAATGTTGGGACATGCAATACAATCACCGCATGGGTAGCATCCAATTCTAGGTTCGCGTTAACGGATTGACATATTTTGGTACATAATGACTTTTGGTCAGGAGATCTTTGAGGTTTTTGCTCCTCTTAGCTGTCATCATCGATTTTGAAGACAGGCATTGTGCTAGCTCTGGTTCGGATCTCAAAATGGGCCAGTGTTGCCCAAGAATTAGCCTCATTTTTTCCCATTGATTGTTATATGTTGTGATAAAGCGAATATTATTATCAGCAGTTGGATATGATTTAGTACGCAGTAAATCACAACGTGGTGTTCTTCTAGCCCTATTGTAACCAGATTTTATGAGGCATGTGCTATATTCTCTGTCCACAAATCTAGATTTAAGTTCATCTGACTGTCGTTCGAAAAGTCTATCTGTGGAGCAGATCCGCTTCATCCTAAGGAATTGCCCAACCGGGATGGCTTTGACAGTTGAACGTGTATGGAAAGACGTAGCATGCAGCAGTGAATTGACTGATGTGGATTTCCGAAACACATCAGTCTGAAGAAATCCTTCATGGTCAGTAAAGATCTTTATATCCAGGAAATCAATTTGATGTCTATGTGATTATAGGTTAGTTTGATATTTGAAGAATTCAAATTCAACTGCTGCATGAATTCAGCCAATTCACGCTCTGACCCCTGCCAAATAAAGAGAACATCATCAATATACCGAAACCAGCACTGCACATGTTCAACGGCCCGGGCGCCATCCCCATGGAAAACCTGCCTCTCCCAAAATCCGAGAAACAGGTTTGCATAGGATGGCGCGCAGGCCACCCCCATGGCCGTGCCCCTGGTCTGTAGGTAGTAGTGGTCCTTAAATACAAAAAAATTGTGAGTTAGAATATATTGGAGAAGTTCCAAAATAAGATCACACATTTCGCCATTCCGGTTGCTCATCCCCAGGAAGAAGCGGACTGCCTCTAACCCATCACAGTGTCGTATACACGTATACAGAGACTCCACGTCAGCCGTAACGAATAACATGTCCGACTCAACTTGAATTCCGTCCAACCTACCCATGACTTCCGTCGTGTCTTTGACGTATGAAGGTAGCTCGGTGACCAAGGATTTCAAATAATGTTCAACAAATTTACAAATTGGGTCACAGAGACCACCCATACCTGACACGATCGGACGTCCTGGGGGGTCCACAAGACTCTTATGCACCTTAGGTAAAAAATAGAGCGTGGGGATCTTAGGTTCCTCAATTATAAGTCCCTTGTATATTTTCTTTGGAATAACTGCCTTAGCCAGGGCCTTATCGAGAATCTTGACTAATTCTGAGGAGAAAACAGACAAAGGGCTGTGTGTTAATTTAGCATAGGTCTGTTTGTCACGTAGTTGTCTTAGAGCTTCTTTTTCGTATTTGGCTGTTGGCCAGACCACGATGTCCCCCCCCCCCTTGTCTGCTGGTTTAATTACGACATCGTCCAATAATTGTAATTCACCTAGAACTTTCCTCTGAATACTGGTAAGATTATCACCTCCTCTCATAGTGGATAGTTGTTTAAACTCATCCATGACTATTCTAGTAAAAATTTCTACCTGAGGACCTTGTGGATCTGGGCAACACTGATGTTGGAAATGAACCTGTTACCTCAGTAGTCTGTTCGCGCAGCAAATCCTCTAGAGCTTGTAAGGCCTCCCTTTCCATCTCACTGGTAATCGCTAGAGTATCGGAACTCTTACTATGCAGTTTTTTTAAAACCAGTTTGCGCGAAAATAAATGTAGGTCTTTTAATGCTGTAAAAAAAATCAAAAGAATTGGTAGGTGAAAACGTCAACCCCTTACTCAGGACCTCACATTGGGCATCAGAGAGGGTATGAGAGGATAGGTTTACTACCTCTAACTTATTGGTTGGGTTCTTATCCTGCTGATACTTTCGCATGTTCTTCTGTTTGCCATTTCTGCCATAGTGCCGCCTTGAGCCAGAGGGTCCCTGATTAGTCCCAGTGTTGTTGGTAATATTGATATCCCTGGCTCTATTGGTTTCATCACCTGAGGTTCGAGACGAGATTGACGAGGATCTCGAGTGGGAAAAGGATCTTGATCTAGAGCGACCCCGCCTCATGTGCCACCTATAGACTTTATTGGATTGATAGTCCAATAAATCTCTTTTAAATTTCCCCGATTTAGTCATGCATATGAGTCCAAGTGTTCCCTTCCTTTGATATAGAAAATGACGATTTAAAAAAAAAGTGTGAATCCTTGGCTGATACATGTTCCAAGGGCTTTATGGACCTTCTGGTTCAATCCAATTCTAATACACTTATTGAATTGGAAAAAGACATAGAAGATGTTCAGGCCACTCTGAAAAAATATTTTTCCAATGAGATCCTGATTAAGATACAGGAGGATCTGGACAAAGAATACTCCAAATGGGAGAAAGACATATGCATATGAGCCACAGCAGGGCTTAGAAGGGACGGAGCACCATTTGGATTTTGCAGCTCAGATTTTGCTGAATTGGTTTCTGGGGGCCATGTCGCATTTGCAGAGCCCCTGAAGTACCAGTACAGTAGAAATTCCCCAGATGTGATCCCATTTTGGAGACTATACCCCTCAAATAATTAAATTAGAGGTGTAGTGAGTATTTTGATCCCTCAGGTGTTCTATAGATTGTATTAGAATTGGGCCGTGAAAATGAAAATATATATATTTTCCAATAACCTGTAGATTTAGCTCATAATTTTACATTTCCACAAGGAATACAGGACAAAAGACACCCCAAAATGTGTTACAAAATTTCTCCTGAGTAGGGAAATACCCCATATGTGATTGTAAACTGCTATTTGGACACACGGCAAGGGTCTAAAGGGAAAAAGTGCAATTTTGTTTTTGGAGTGGAGATTTTCCAAAATGTGTTTTTGGAGCCATGTTGCATTGCGCTGAGGTATCAGTACAGTGAAAATCCCAGAGAAGTGACCCCATTTAGGAAACAACACCTCTGAAGGAATTCATCTAGAAGTGTAATGAGCAATTTGATCTCAAAGGTTTTGCAGAAATTAATGCACAGTGGATGTTGCAGATTGAAAATTGCCATTTTCCACAGATATGCTATTCAGTGCCCAATGTGTTGTGCCCAGCTTGCACCACTAGAGACACACACCCGATAAATTGTGAAGCGGTTCTCCAGAGTACAGTAATACCCCATATGTGATCATAAACTGCTGTTTGGGCACACTGCCAGACCCAGCAGGGGCGCCATTTGGCTTTTGGAGCGCAGATGTTGCTTGGTAGTAGTTTTGTTTAGTGTTTTACTGGTGTTTCAGTTTATAATGTGGGGGCATATGTAATCTGTGCAGAGTACATCAGTGTATATGTAAGCTGGGCGGAGTGTATCAGGTCATAATAGGATGATGTAATAATGGGGTAAATTAATAATAAAATTAATTATCCATGGATAGTGACGTCCGCTTTGAACCAATCCTTTATGCACAGGCTAGATTTTTGGGTGCAGGAGTCGCACTTCTAAAGTGTCACGTACTCCCTTCCTGTGACTCCCTCGGTCTCCAGGACGTTGAGAGTTACTCGCTCGGACGTCACCTGGCCTGGCAGACTGAGGCAGTCTGCAGCCAGTAGGAGCTCAGGAATATCAGACCAATCAAAGCCTGGCTGATGTTCCTGAGCTCCCACCCTCTCCTTATTTAGTTCAGCCTGGGGGTAGTAGGCCTTTGCCTGTAATTAAAGTTACCTAGCCTGGTGCTTTCCCTTGTTTCAGACTCCCCTGAGCGACTTGCATTTTGACTCTTTTGTGACCCCTGACCCCGGCTGGACTTTTCTTTGCCTTCTGACTTTATGTTTTTCCGCACTCTCCCGGTTTTGACCCTGCCTGACTCTGCCTTTTGCGCCCGGACTTGTCCGTGGAGCAATAGCCCTGCCTCTACCTCCGTGTACTTCCCAGATGACCCTTTGTTATTTCGTACGGTCTCGGTCTTATCCGTTTGTCAGTTTCACTTGTACTAGTATAGGGAACGCCGCCCAGTTGTGCGCCGTCGTTTAGGTCGGGTCGTACAAGTATGTAGGGACAGAGGTTGGGAAGAACAGGGACCTCACTGTTTACCGTGTATTTGTTTGTGACATAAAGGGTGTCCGTGGTATTGTACAAAATATCCGCACTCCAGCATTGTCTAATCTTTGCCTTCTTCACTAGCCCCATATGTAGCACAGACCCCAAAATTTCATAGTTTCCACTCCATTTACAGGGTCTACCAGTGGGGGCTAGCAAATGATGATGTGGGGTTTTAGGTGAAGAACTGAGGCACATTTCTCAATTAGTCTGGGTCGTCGTTTTGCATTATTGCGTTCCAAGAGTCATAACTTTTTATTTTTCCGTTGACGAGTTGTGTGAGTGCTTGATTTTCATGGGACTAGCTGTAGTTTTTATCAGTATCATTTTGGGGTACATGTGATAATTTTAACAGTTTTTATTAAAATACATTTTTACCGGCGTTCTCTGTGCAGTATAAACAACAGGTTTACTTTATTCTGCAGTTTGATACGATTATTGCAATACCAAATTTAAATAGTCTTTATGTTTTACTACTTTTACACAATACAAACACTTTTTTCTAAATAAAATAATGTTTTAGTGTCACCATATCCTGAGAGACATAACTTTTTATATTTTTGTCAACGGAGCTGTGTGAGGGCTAGTTTTTATTGGTACCATTTTGGGGTACGTGCCACTTTTTGATCACTTTTTATTCCATTTTTTTGGAAACAACGTGACCAAGAAAGGAAATTCTGCCATTGCTTATTATTGTATTTTTTTACGGTGTTCACTGTGCGGGATAAATAGTATGCTATTTTTATAGGTCAGGCCAATACGATTGCGTTAATACCTATTATGTCTAGTTTTTGTTTTGTTCATTTTATTTCTAATTATAAAGGGCTTGATCAGGGAAACAGGGTGATTATTGTTTTTATTACATAAAACTTTTATTCATTTATTTATCTATAACTTTTTTTTACTTTTTTGGACTTTTTATTTTACACTTACTAGGGGACTGGAAGTTCTTATATTCTGATCCCCTGCACAATACACTGCACTACTTCTGTATGTACTTATGTAGTGCAGTGAATTGTAACTGTCATTTTATAACTGACAGTTAAGCCTATTACGTCCTGCCTTGGGCAGGACCTAATACGCTCCCATACCTGGCAACCAGGAAGCCATTATCAGGCTTCCTGGTTGCCATTGCAACCATCAGCACCCTACAATTTTTCGCGGGGGGCCAACGGGGTACAGATGGAGCCCCCTCCCTCTGTGTCAATCACTTAAAGGTAATGTGTCGCTAGAATTTTTTTTTTTTTTTAGTTAAACAGTTAGTGTATAAATGATTAAACATTGTTCTAATTTTTTTACGAGTCAGGAAATATTATAAATTAGATTCTAATTTATAACATTTCCCAGTGCTGGTCACTAGATGGAGCAATTCCCAAAATTGCAGCATTGGCATGTGGTAAAGCAACCACATTGCTTTATGCTGCAAAATTTGAGAATACACACTCGCTCTAGTGAGCTCACAGAATCCCCCCTCCCTTATCCTGGCTATTGCCAGGAGAAAGGAGGGGATTGAACGGTCAAACCTCCTACACTGTGTGTCGCCATTTTTTGAGCGAACACACAGTGTAGTAGGTTTACATACAGTAGTAATCACACACTAAAACACGTACATACACAGAAATAACTTACGTGCTCCAGTCGCCGCTCCCTCCGCTCCGTCTGCTCCCTCCGCTCCAAGTGCTTGCATTAGAACACAAGTCCGGAAGCCGCGACCGGAAGTAGTAATCTTACTGTCCGGCCGCGGCTTCTTGGTCCACAAGAAAATGGCGCCGGACGTCGCTCGGCTGAAGACCTTCCATTTGGACTGTGTGGGAGCGGTGCATGCGCCGTTCCTACACAGACGGCGTACAGCATAGTGAATGGAACGGGTCCTGTTCGCATTCACTATGGGGCTGTATGTGCCGTATTCCATGTCGTTAATCAACACATACAGAGATGAAAAAAAAAATGGCAGCCCCCATAGACAAGAAAAAGTTCAAAAATAAAAAAAAGTAAAACACAAACACACAAATAATTTTTTTTTTTTTTAATAAAACACTAAAAGCAAATTGATATAGAATTTTTTTTTTTTGCGACACCCGTCCTTTAAATGCCGCTGTCGCTATTGAGGGGTTAAACGGCGGCGATCGGAGAGAACTGTGATCGCCGCTGTTGCAGCGGGATGTCAGCTGTATATTACAGCCGTCACCCGCTGAAGATGAAGTGTGCACAACTCCTGTGCCCGCTTCATCCTGAGAGCGTTATTGTACGCCCATTTGCGGGAACGACCCTCTAAAATGGACGTACAGTAACGCCCATTTGCGGGAAGGGGTTAAGGAATAACTTGAATGAGTAAAACCTTTACAATATTATTCCCACATAAAATGACAGGTCAGATTTGAAAAATTTGGGCTCTGTCAAAAATGTCTGAGGCAGTAAGGGGTTCATCTAGAAATAAATGATCTATAATTGGTTGAGAAATGTTGAACTTGACGGACGTGTCTTTTTTAAACTGATGTTACTATGTAAATTAGTGATATTTCAAACTCTAGGTCCTTAATGCTCTTTGTTTTTTTCCAACAGGTATACAATGCATATCTATTAAAGAACTCAATAATACAAAAAAAAATAACACAATGAAGAAAAAATTTTTGCATTCGAGTGTTCGGAAACTGATATTTCTATATTGCTGTATTCCAAATGAACTTTTGATAGAAATACCAGAATAATGGAAATTCAGGGTAGTGTATGTTGTCAGAAAAGGGTTATTGTTTTTGTGCCGGAGGCATGTTGTCATGAGTCTAGCAGCTGGCATGTTCTTTTTAGTGTCAGGTGACAGTTTTGTGTTGTATGCCGAAGGGGGATGATTGAATTAAATATATGGTTCAAGACATTTTGAAGTGTGTCATAGACAGATAGCAGAGATCACAGTACATTAATTTAAAGTGATGTATGAATTACAATCATCAGCAAAAGATGTCTTGTTCTACCTTGTGAAACATTACAAATTTATTATGTATGAAATCTTTAAGAGCATTTTGTTCAATGTTTTAAATTCTATTTAATATTTAAACTATGACAGAGTTCATAACATAACATTTTGTAGGCTGGTCTCCAACATTTTTCTGACATATTTTCCCCAAAAAAAAAACGAAAAAATAAATAAATAATTTTATTTAGCGAATATTCTAAAATAATGCAAGACAATGAACTTTTACTACTGAAACGGACATTGTTACGTGTGAAACAGGCTGTCTGCTCACATGTAACTATGAGAGGGGAATAGAGAGAATGTTGAAAAGGTGAGCATATATTTTGGTTGCACGTTGTGTTTGGGAAAGTTGGGGGTGGGGCATTGGGTGGTTCTGCATAGGGGCAATGTGTATAGCACTGCATGTGCAGTGATGTACTGTACACAGCAAGTATAAAATAAAGCCCTTCTAGGGACCACATAGCAGTTGTATGTGCTGCCTCTATGATATGTGTGCTCTTGGATATTTATGGATCGCGCTGTTAGGCTGGGTTCACACGACCAATTTTCAGGTGTAAACGAGGCGTATTTTGCCTCGTTTTACGCCTGAAAATAGGGCTACAATACGTCGGCAAACATCTGCCCATTCATTTGAATGGGTTTGCCGACGTATTGTGCAGACGACCTGTAATTTACGCGTCATCGTTTGACAGCTATCAAACGACGACGCGTAAATGGACTGCCTCGGCAAAAAAGTGCAGGGCACTTCTTTGCCACGTAATTTGAGCCGTTCTTCATTGAACTCAATGAAGCACAGCTCAAGATTTACGAGCGTCTCAGACGGCTCGCAAAATGCGAGGAGGAGCATTTACGAGTGAAACGAGGCAGCTGTTAACAGTCTGTCTTTTCACACGTAAATGCCTCTCATCGTGTGAACATACCCTAAGGCCAAGTTCCCACACAGCGTAAACACTGATTATTTTCTGCAATGGAATTTTGGGCAGATATTCCGTAGCATTTATAGTAGCAGCAAATTGAATGAGATTTTACAAATCTCAGCCACAGACTGCAGAAAAAAAACTCAGAAAAGTCCTGTGGAGAGTGTTCTCTGGTGCGACTTTCAAATCTGCAGCATAACAATCTATGTTGCGTATTCTGTGCTGAGATGCTGTGTTTTTGGCCGATAGAGTTTAATGGGGAGAATAATTAAGAATAAGTTGAGTTGTGTTACGGTTTTTGCAGTGGCATCCTGCCTGTGGGAACATACTCTAAGGCTGGGTTCACACAACCTATTTTCAGGCGTAAACGAGGCGTATTATGCCTCGATTTACGCCTGAAGATACGGCTACAATACGTCGGCAAACATCTGCCCATTCATTTGAATGGGTTTGCTGACGTACTGTGCCGACGACCAGTAATTTACGCGTCGTCGCTTGACAGCTGTCAAACTACGACGCGTAAAATGACTGCCTCGTCAAAGAAGTGCAGGACACTTCTTTGAAACGTAATTTGAGCCGTTCTTCATTGAATTCAATGAAGAACAGCTCAAATGTTCGGCCGTCAAAGACGCCTCGCATAATGCGAGGAGGAGCTTTTACGTCTGAAACGACGCAGCTGTTTTCTCCTGAAAACAGTCTGTAGTTTCAGACGTAAAAGCCAGCTAGCGTGTGCACATACCCTAAAGGGGACATTGGATGACATTTTTAGGGAGCACTGTAGCTGGCACAGTTTAGGGAGGCATTGTGGTCTGTACTTTATGGAGGTATTTGTCAATGGTACGCTAATGTTTCATGTTTAATCAAGGATTAAAAAATCTACTTTTTAAGAGAAAGCTCCAACATTTTTTTTTTAAATAGATTTTATCTAGCAGCTGTGGTATATTTTAAGAAATAATGTTCAAGTCACCACTGAGTTACACGACCTGTATTAAAGTACTAGCCTGCAGCCTCATGATTATATAGTATATGGTCACTGAAATCCTTGGCGACTTCTAAAATGTACATAATTGATAGTAGAATGCTAAATTATCCCATATATGTAATAGTATATAAGTTAGCTGCTCATGACCCAGTATGGCTTATACAATATTTCCATCACAAGTTTTTCCAAACAGTTTGGAGTTGTAGCCAAGTGAATAACAACAACCAATGTGGATACAGTTTGTATACATGGATAACAGTTGGTTTATTTGGGATGTTGGCTAAAGGGAGCATATTTGCTTTGATAGATGTACATGGAGTTCTGAATGCTTAAAGGGGTTTGCCCATCAGGGACATTTATGACAGATCCACAGGATATGTCACAAATGTCAGATAGATGCGGGTCCCACCCACCCGGACCTATCTATATAACAGGGCCTCCGTAAACCCCGTTCTACCTTTCTCGTTTCCCTCTGCCACTTGTAATTTCCGACCATGTAATCAGAAAACAGCGTAGCTCACTCAGCTACACTGGTTCCGTAACACCCATAGAAGTGAATGGCAGTTACGGAAGCAACGTAGAACGCGAGCTACGCAGTTTACTTGGTCGGAAATTACAAGTGGCAGCGAGAGCCAACAAAGGTAGAACAGGGTTTAGGGAGGCCATTCTAGAGATAAGTGCGGGTCCCAAAGGTGGAACTCGCATCTATCTGACATTGATGACATATCCTGTGGATGTCATAAATGTCCCTGATGAGAAAACCTCTTTAAGATCTTGCATTAGTTGGGGGGTTCATGAGCTCTTCCATGTCATCGGCTGGTGTTGGGTTCTTCTGTATTGGTAAGAAGCAGTTTGGCCTTAAATCCTGTATCAAATATTGACGTTTATATGTTCATGGCCAACTATACCTGATTTTTCAGGCAGCTTGATTTCGAGGGGGTCTATAACCTGATTAAAAGTAATGTTGGAGATGAATGGAAGAATGTTTAGTTAAAAAAGGCTTGGTACAATTGTATCCACATCTTAACTGAGCGCAGGATGAGTTCTGAATGAGTTTTCAGCCTCTGGATGCAATCATGGGAACATTTTTATATACATCATGTAAATAAGAATGTTCCCATTCACTGACAACAAACAGAGCTCTAAAAATTGGAAAGAATTGACTCACAGTGGTGCGGATTTATTATTACTGGCAAACCTAATGAGTTGCAGGCACAGCAGATTCATCAATGGTGTATCACAGGACGCCAGCCACCACACTGAAAGAGGGGCGCCAGCGGGTGTGTGTATCCCCGCGCCATTGCAACTACCAGCGGGGATACACACACTAACTGCCGTCGCCTTTCCACCCGGGCGCTTCTTAACTTAGTGGCCGTCACTACCGCTGTAGCAGCCATAGCGGCTGCTAGCGGTGACACCAGGCATGAGGGCGGTGGCGCCGCTAGCAGCCGCTGTGGCTGCTATAGCGGTAGCAACGGTACTATAGCAGAGCAGGGAGGTATCTCTGCTATCTACTAGCGCCACTGTAGCTCCCTGAAGGAGCGGAATCCCCATGTGGCCGAGGATTCCGCTCCTGGAGCGCTGCTTGATGTCTCTGTCCATATATGGACAGTGACATCAGGGGAAACTCCTGAAGCGGAATCCCCAGTCACAGCGTTGCAGACGCTATGACCGGGGATTCCACTCCAGGAGAAGCCAGTGACGTCATGGACATAGACAACGGTCACAGCGTCAGCAATGCTGTGGACAGGGATTCCGTTTCAGGAGTTTCCCCTGATGTCACTGTCCACAACTGTCCACAACTAAAAGGATAATTAATTATCTTAGTTTATTTCCACACATTTATTTGATAGCTGGGAAAGCTGGGTATTTTGTGTGCTCTTGCACAGTTGTCCTTTTTCGAATGTTTATTGCCCGCCAGCTATCAGGGTCATTTTGTAGTCCTTGCACTACAAGGGGGCTGTGGGCAGTGTGGCACTACCAACCAGGGGGCTGTGTGGCACTACCAACCAGTGGGCTGTGTAGCACTACCAACCAGGGGGCTGTGGGCTGCGTGGTACTACCAACCAGGGGGCTGTGGGCTGTGTGGCACTACCAACCAGGGGGTTGTGGGCAGTGTGGCACTACCTACCAGGGGGCTGCGGGCTGTGTGGCACTACCAACCAGGGGGCTGTGGACTGTGTGGCACTACCAACCAGGGGGCTGTGTGGCACTACCAACCAGGGGGCTGTGTGGCACTACCAACCAGGGGGCTGTGTGGCACTACCAACCAGGGGACTGTGGGGCACTACCAACCAGGGGGCTGTGGGGCACTACCAACCAGGGGGCTGTGTGGCACTCCTGACCAGGGGGCTGTGCGGCACTCCCTACCAGGGGTCTTCGCGGCGATCCCTACTAGGGGTCTGTGCGGCACTCCCTACCAGGAGTCTGTGCGGCACTCCATAGCAGGGGGCTGTGAGGCACTTCCTACCAGGGGGCTGTGTGGCACTCCCTACAGGGGGCTGTGTGGCACTCCCTACAGGGGGCTGTGTGGCGCACTCCACACGGGACTGTGTGGCGCTCTTTACAGGGGGCTGTGTGGCGCTATCTACAAGGGGGCTGTGTGGCGCTACTTACAAGGGGGCTGTCTAGCGCTACCTACAAGGGGGCTGTGTGGTGCTACCTACAAGGGGCTGTGTGGTGCTACATACAAGGGGCCTGTGTGGCGCTACCCACAAGGGTCTGTGTGGCGCTACCTACAAGGGGCTGTGTGGCGCTACCTACAGGGGGAATCTGTGAGTGGTGGGCTGATGGTCATTTTACTGTGAGTGGTGGGCTGATGGTCATTTTACTGTGAGTGGTGGGCTGATGGTCATTTTTCTGTGAGTGGTGGGCTGATGGTAATTTTACTGTGAGTGGGGGCTGATGGTCATTTTACTGTGAGTGGGGGCTGATGGTCTTCAAGTGGTTTCCGCCTCTGACCTCCAATTCAAATTAATAGGAGGCAGAAAATACCTGTGGTGCCCGTTTGGAGCTTTTTTTCCTGCGTCTTTTGCATTTGCTTCAACAGCTTATAAAAAAACACAAAAAAAAAGGTCACACAACGCTGTCAGTTGCTGAAGGAATTTTGAGGCAGATTTTTTTTGCCTTACAAAAAACGTGTGTGAACATACCCTACGAGCGTAGTGCTTGTTCTTAGCCGTTTTCTCTCTTTCTCAAAACAATTTTTGGTAGGGGGGCCCTGACCAAATTTTATTTTTCCAGTGCTGCCTCGAGTCTGAAAAGGTTGGGAAACTCTGTACTAGGCTACAGGATCCCGTCATGGAGCAGCTCAGTTCGTCATGGGAACAGGGCCTAGGTGAGTACAATTTTTGTTTTTGTTTGGGGGAACTGTCTACAAGAGGGAGGTGGGAGACTGTATGGCACAGTCTACAAGGGGGAGGTGGGGAACTGTATGGCACTGTCTACAAGGGGGAGGTGGGGGGCTGTATGGCACAATCTACAAAAAGGAGGTGGGGCATTATGGCACTGTCTACAGGGAGGCTATATGGCTAAATCTACAGGGGGGCACTATACATTGTGGGGCATTATACTGTGTAGGGGTACTACAGGTGGCATAATACTGTGGTCACAATTAGTGGACAAAATACTGTGTCCTTGAAGGGGTTGTAATATATTATTAAATATTATTATTATACTACAGTATTTGGGGGCACTAAAGGGGCATTATAATTTTTTATGGGGCATTTTTTTTAAATGATGGGATGGGGCGCCGAAAGATAATTTTGCACAGGGAGCCATCTATGCTAGAGCCGGCCCTGTCACAGGATCCCATCAGCCTATAAGCAGCTCTGAAAATGACCATTTCACTTACACTTCAAGACCCCTTTAGAAGCAGGAGTCACACACTGCACTATTCTCCTCAGAGCATCGAACAGAGCATTGGTCCACAAAACCAAAAGAAAAGTACTTTCTTTTCAGCCCTAATGTTGGAAACTTTGGGAGCTGTTTAGTTGTTATTGTGCCCCCAGTATAAACATAAGGTCAGGATCACACACAGTTTTGGTGCAGTTTTAGGATCCATTTTTTAAGCCAAAAACAGAAGACATACTAAAGGAAGGAAAGATATAAAGATCAGACTGCTGCATTTCCTTTCTTTTGTGTCCACTTCTGGGTTTGGCTAAAAAAACGGAGCCAAAAACTGCCACAAAAACGGCATTCAAACTGTGTATGTGATCCTGGCCCTATCGGTAGCACACTGATATCTTTATTTTAATATGTTTGCCATAGGGAGATTCCCTTTAAGATGAAAATTGTGGCAGATATTTTCAATTCAGGATGGAAAATATTTGTCTTCACCGATAAATTGTTCTGTGTATGGTAGATTGGTAATATTTTTGTAAGGGCTGTAAGGGGGCACTCGCACGTGGCGTACTTGCATTGTATTTCTGCAGCGTAAAAGTGTGCTGCGGGAAAACTTCAATATATGTCTATGAGAATAATATTCTGCATCTCAGGCAGATTTCTCTAGTTTTTGAGCTGAAGAATATTTTTCCCATAGGCTTACATGATAAAGTATTCCAAAGATTATGTTTAAGCTCTGAAAATACAATGCAAGCACGCCATTTGTGAGCGGACCCTTTTAGAGCAAAACGCAAGCCATAAATTTGTCTGCACCCCGGTGTAAGGTCAAGTTGAAGGGGTAAAGCCTTGTATCAAACTTTTTCTCATTTTTAATTCTTTTCTCATACACACAGTGTAATGTGCAGAATGATAGCATAGACATCACTTATTTCTGCTTTAAAATAATACAGACATAACATTAATTATTGAGCACCATAGAAAACTAATAAAAAGGAAATGTGAAGGCTGGCTAACTTCTGTCCACATTTACAAACATAAAGATAAAGAAAAGAAGGGAGAAAAATGAAGTTGACAACAATGTAACACCATATGGATTTCTGTATTTAATTGCTTTGTTCTTTTTCTTTCTTTTTTTTAAAAGTGACAATAATTTTCCAACTAATTAAAGACCAGCTGTTACTAAGAATGCCAGACAGTCAATTAAAAATCAGAAACCAGGTAAACAACCTTTGCTGCCAGCTAGCTAAGGGAACCACCTTCTGTCACTTATAGGGAGCGTGATTGTTAGTTTTGTTTCATAATTACTTGCTGTCATATTGGACACTGTATATGTTCATGGCAGATACAATAATTGGGCATTGAGTCAATTTTCTATTTTAGAAATGTGTCCAACATCTTAGTTTTTTCTAGTTTATTTATTTTTTTAAATTTCATTTGACAAATACATTATCCACACTTCTACTCATGGTGTTCTTCAACAGCGGTAATGTAATGTTTTATGTTCTATTATTACATTCAAATATTACAGTATTAAAAAAGTTAAGTTTTTGAAGAATGTATATAGATTGAAATGTCTATAACTCTATTACATAAACAATATCTAGGTCTCCTGCACATAGTAGAGCCATGCGCAGGTGGCTGAACAGAAGCACACAGAATCCCTTCGGCTCCATACAGGTTTGGTTTTAGGGGGTGCCAAACTGGGCAATTGACCAAAATCCCCATTTCCTAAGGAGTCCCAAGGGCCAAGAGTAACCTGAAAGTGGAGCAGAAAAACATTCTGCTCCACTGTCAGTTCCAGTAGTCAGAGCTTGCACTGTGCTCCCTGTCTTCTGCTTCAGCCCTGTACTGCTCTGTATATTGTGAGCAGGGGGCACTATTTTTATGAAACCCGCGCTGGCTCCATTCTACAGAGCTGTAGGCACTCAATGTGCCCCCATATGGTGTCTTCGTATGGTGACATAATACGGGGTTATTTTCCCCTAGAAGCAATACTACTAGAGGAGAATAGCTCTGTAGTAGCCAATCTAATGGAGAATACAATTTTTTTTGTCTAACCCAAACATAAAAAAAATACTGTATGCTTCTTATAAAATCAGAGGCATACAGAAACTATTGTAACTCTGTATGCCTCTGATTTTATATGGAAGCATACAGTATTTTTCTTTTTATGTTGAATTTAGTTTAGTTTAGACAAAAAATAGTATATTATGGCCCCGTACAACTCGGAGGTTGAACATAACTGCAATATGGTTTTGTGCATTAGGCCTTACTCTAATTATTACAGGAGGGGAAAGACCAACCCATAAAGAGTTCTTCATGCCGTTGGGCTCTTGGGAATATTGATAGATTTGAGGCTAAATCCGCCTAAAGTTTAGGTTGTTCTATGGGACTTAGCAGCCGACACTGAGAAAAAGTCACAATGAATGGTATTTAGGATCTCATTTATTGCATTTTGTATATTTATCTTCCTTTTTGCACTTTGCACAATAACAGATTTTCCTTTTTTTAAATTTCCTACATTTTAAACACTAATCTGCAAATTATCATCTAACATGCAATTGACAATCATCATTTCAATTTACTTTATTTTCATATGAGAAAGTTTAATGACATGTATTTAAATAATGACATGTATTTTATATAATGGAGCACAGCAGTTGACTTGACCATATAAATTCCATACTATCTGTGGTCCAGACTTTCATCCCTGAGTACATTTGTAAACACTTGAAGCAGTTGGTAATATTTGTATGCTATCCTGGTTGATGCAATGCAGATTTTCATCTGGATTTGTCGCTGCAGAGAAGAAGAGAGGATTAAAAAAAAAGGTAATTCTCACCTCTCCTGGTAGCTCAGACACTAGACGCGGAAACAGTGAGCTGTCGCTGTGGAAAAGCTAGGAGAGGCTAGTCTGGACTTTTTTTATTTTTATTGTAAACTGGAAATAAGCCTTTTTTTAATCGTTCGGCTGGGTTCACACTACCTATTTTCAGACGTAAACGAGGCATTTTACGCCTCGAATTACGCCTGAAAACACGGCTCAAATACGTCGGCAAACATCTGCCCATTCATTTCAATGGGTTTGCCGACGTACTGTGCCGACGACCTGTAATTTTACGCGTCACTGTCAAAAGACGGCGCGTAAAATAACAGCCTCATCAAAGAAGTGCAGGACACTTCTTGGGACGTAATTTGAGCCTTTTTTCATTGACTTCAATGAAGAACAGCTCCAAATTACGGCCGTAATTGACACCTCGCAAAACGCGAGTACGAGCAATTACGTCTAAAATGCAGGAGCTGTTTTCTCCTGAAAACAGCTCCGTAATTTCAGCTGTAATTGACGTTAGCGTGTGCACATACCCTTCTAGTTTTGATTTTTGCCGTGTATTTAAACATTTACAAAGCAAAAATTGCAATAGTTGGTATTTGTTGCAAATTTTTCCCATTGAGTTCAACGGGGAAAATTTGCAACAAATATGCAACCATTCCACAGCATAAATTGACATTCTATGAAAGAACTTCATTGCAGGTTCATTTTCATAGACATATTCTGCAGTGATTTGCTTTGCTGCTGCGGTGGTTATATGCTGCAGTTTTTACCGCTGGCAAATCTGGATGAAAAATCCACTCCGTTTGAGGAAAGCAAAGCTGCAGTGGTGAGACAGTGAGCTGTGAGAGGGAGGAGGGGGGGCATGTTAGGGTATGTTCACACGGCCTATTTACGGACGTAATTCGGGCGTTTTTGCCCCGAATTACGTCCGAAAATAGCGCCTCAATAGCGCTGACAAACATCTGCCCATTGAAAGCAATGGGCAGACGTTTGTCTGTTCACACGAGGCGTAATTTACGCGCCGCTGTCAAATGACGGCGCGTAAATAGACGCCCGCGTCAAAGAAGTGACCTGTCACTTCTTTGGCCGTAATTGGAGCCGTTATTCATTGACTCCAATGAATAGCAGCGCCAATTACGCCCGTAATTGACGCGGCGTTCAAGCGCCTGCACATGCCGTTACGGCTGAAATTACGGGGATGTTTTCAGGCTGAAACATCCCCGTAATTTCAGCCGTAACGGACGCCCTCGTGTGAACATACCCTTACAGTCTCTCAGCCTACCTGTGAAACTCCATGAGTCTGAGAGGTGAGGGGATGAGCAGCATGGGACATTTGCTTGGATCAGAGCATACTGCAGAGTTCTGACACCACAACAGGAAAAGCTCAGTCATAGAGAGCAAATTAACATTTATTAAAAGCAGCCGACCATTTCAGCTTGCACTAAATCCAATATACTTCTATAGCTGCTATTTTTTGTCTTGTAACCGTGTACTTATCCTGTTCTAAATAGCAGTTTTTACATAGTGCAGAACCTGTCAATTAAATATAATTGATACATCTGCAAAGTTAATTTAATTTAGTAGAGGGCATGTTGATCCTCTATCAAATTCTTGGTCCTTTATTCATCGTTTAACATTACTATGAAAATTTCTTCAACTTAGATTAAAATTAAGACACATAATGGGTTATGTGGGTTACCATATCTGTTGACTTTACAAACTATCTTTATATATCCATTTTTGCACTTTATTAAAAAATAAGTTCAATAATATCTGAAATATTTTCACCAGCATTATAATCTGCAATAAATAGCCAACACCTTAAAAAAGGATAGGAATTA